>NW_006913602.1:81739-165140 GCF_000464535.1 Endocarpon pusillum Z07020
CGGACGTGCGAGACGAAGTGGCCGCTGTGCATGGTGCCGGCGTGGTTGATGGTGCCGCAGAGGCGGAATTTGGCGGCCGCGACGGCGGCGTCCGCTCCGCCATGCTGGTCGGAGGCCGCTTCGAGGTGGGGGGTCAGGTCCAGGATCTCCGGGATGAGGACCTCGTTGTTGCTTTTTCGGTAGCTCTTGCCGCTCTTGGTGTGCTCGAAGCGCGCGATGCGGATGAAGAGGATTTCCGGCACGTCGCGCAGCCGGTACCAGATGCGGCCAGGTTTTCCTTCTTTGGAGAGTCGCTTGCATTTCGCGCAGGTGAGGTCGATCTCGTTGGTGAGGGTAGTGCGGATGGCGTCTTCGAGTGTGCCGCCGCTGGCTCCTTTGGTGTGGTCGATGTTGACGGTCCACAGGCGGGTTCGGTCGAGTTGCTCGCGCCGCGTTTTGACCTTGTCGCAGTTGCCGGCACATGCGGTGCGGACTTCGAATGTTGCTTCGACCATGGCGTTGTATTCGGTTCTTGCTTGTCTGCCGTGTTGTCAGGAGCAGAATAGGTGTGCTGGAAGGGATGTCAACCTACTCGTTATACTTGCACTCGGCATCTGCATTGGTCAACAGATTTTCGAGGAAATCCCCAGCATCTTGCTGTGTCTCATTTTGGTCGGAGTCCAGGAAAGGTCCCCAGCCGACTGTGTCCATGTCGTCGTTGTTGAAGTACAGCAAATGAGCCCATAGTTTGTCGATGATACCCCCAAGCCGGTCTCTTCGCTCTTCATCGGAGCCGCTAGACCAGTAAGCTGTTGCCATTTCGCCGAGTTCAACAAGCACATTCTGAGTTGTATTCTGTGTTTGGGTGTGGAAGTGGTCGAGATATCCAAGGAATGGGGTGATGTTCATGAGTAAGGATAACACCGCATTGCGATAGCACATGTTGTATTCTGCTGGAAAGCCGATTGGTGGAGCAGCATTCAAACCTGGTAGATCTGAACGAGCAAGCTGAGATATCGCTCCTGGTAGAGGAGGTCTTGGTGAGGGTACATCTGGGCCAACAGAATCGGGGGGGCTTGGAAAGGGTGGAACGGTGGAGTAGCCGACTTTCTTCTTCTGCACCTTCTTGCTGCGCGGTTTCGGTGGCATTGTAATCTGAGCGCTTCACAAATAACGGTTGGTAGGCAACCCGGTGGCCTGTATTTAGTGGTCTGACAAGTATCACGAAGGAATTGGGCAACTGGATTTTGGCAAGGCATGCACAGATGAAGGGTGATCAAGGATAGAGCGTTGGATGCTGCACGCGATTCTGAGCTCCTACAAAGTTCGGTGTCCGCAATCGGAAAGTGACAGACAAAGAGCCATCAATGGCACTAACACAATAGGGTTGAACAACCCACAGGACAAACACAATAGGGCCAAACAGTCAATGGGACAAACACAGTACTGAATAGGTTTCGGAGCAGACGAATAGACACATGGTTCAATTGCAGTGTTCAATGCCGCATTTAGGACGTGACCGATCTTTTCCAACACCGCTCGGTCCGGCGCACCCTTGTGGTCTGGCTGTCATAGCCAAGGACGAGGCTGTGGAGGACACCATGACGCTGGAGAACACTCGCAATCACTTGACATTGATGCTTATGATAACACATTGTTAGGCTGACCAGGAAGACCATCTAGAGGCCGGCCCTCAAAGATGTGAGTCCACCACAAGCGACCCGGGCAGTGCCAAGACTATGCTGAATCAGCGCCAAGATCTGCCGGAAGGATCCGTTGACACTTGACAAAGTATTGAGAAAGTATTGAGAAAGTATGGAGAAAGTATTGAGTGTGCATCGTCTGATCACCGGCTTTCTAGATGAATATTGGAGAGAGTTAGTGGGATTAAATGTTTCGGTGCCTGGCAGGCGAAAGGCAGAACTAACTCTCTTTGCATTATATGCTTGGATTCTGGCTGTCCAGAAGATTTAACTTTTCCTCAAGCTTGAGGAAAGTTTCTTCCTTGACGCCCCCAATCGACAATTCCAGATATCTCAAGACCCTATACACAAGATCAAACTGTGCGGCATGCTCTTTAATGGTGTGCGATGCGTTCGCAATCACACCAGACGGAGGTGCCATTTTAGCATGGCCATTTTCCAGCGCTGCTGCCCATCTTTTCATCAACGCGCCTTTGTTGACAGTTGGTGGTGTGTACTCGTCCTCTGCGGACAGCATGACGAGCATCGATATACCATACAAAGGGCTGGGTGTCAACCGGCCACATTTGGCCACTGCTCCAAAAGTTTGGCTCAATGCTTCGTCCGAAAGGTCGGAAGAGAAAAGGTCGTCATCGCCAGGTCTTTCGGGAGAAAAAGGCGACACTAGCGACAAGAATCTCTTGCACGAAACCAGGCCTCTTGGCCAGCCAACAATGGAGGTGGTTTCGGGAGGTAGAGTGAATATCTTGCCATTCGAGTCTTCTGTTTGGCTCTCCAGGGAAATGCGCAGACATTCCTCATAAGCCCGCTGGACATGCTCGTCTCTTTCACACATCATTACAAGTCCCTCACGGTCAGAGACTGCAGCTTGGAGGATCGCCCCATCAACCGGAGGTCTCTTTTGCTCTGGGTTGTGATACAAATAATGGAGAACGTCTTGGCAGCCTGTGCTGAGACCCATCAGGACTATCTTGCCAGTGGGGCTGGTGACAGCGGTATCTGCCTTCGAGTTTGTGGTAGAGCCTCGCAGGTATTCCACAGCCTTCGCAATTTCTTCAGCATCCCGGCAGAGATCACCAGTGCCCCAACCAACACCAGACGATGACAGCTGGATTTCCATGAGACTCCAATTAGGGACTTGGTGGATATATGAAGCAAGTAATGGGACGTAGGGTACGGAAAGGAAGGAATCATAGAGACCACCGATGAAGATAAGTGTGTTGGCATCGGCGAGATGGTACCAGGTAGCATCACCGCTTGGCTGGTATTCAAACAGATTCAGATTTCTTTCTGGCCAATACCGATGGAGGCGGCCATCAGCCGTGGAGTTTGACATTGTCAATTAAAGGGCAGAGGTGAGCCTGGAAGCCGAAAGCTGGAAGGAGAGTTGCGGGAAGTTGAATGTCCTGCTGGAGCTGGGGCACCCTGGTTCGAAATCTTGCAACTAAGTTAGTGCGCAATGGGCAAGGATTCGAGACAGCGGCGGCCTTGACAACGACAAAGTCCAGTCAGACATCAAAGCAGGGTGAGGTTGACACTGTTAGATCATCTCTTGCATAGCTGGATAGGAGTTGCACAGCAGCAAGCGTGGTATGGCATGAATGATGAGAATCTGGAACTTTAACTGGAACTTGGTTCAATTTCTTTTGTTGCAGGTTCGGGGTGGACGCCAAGACCATTTGATGACTAACGTAAGTCTCCCGCTCAGTGCCAGTACGAGAAGGACACATCAACCACTCTGATCCACAACTGATCCACAACTGATCCACAACTGATCCACAACTGATCTGCTGCATCGCTCAAAGACTCGTCCAGAAGCAAAATTGTCAATGAGCTTCACATAGGATGAGTCATATTCTGGACAACCTTGACGAGACCAGACTCTCTGTACCTCACTAGAGTATCTCATTTACTCATCTCTTAGTACTCCAGATGACACCCACCAACGTGAAGCTTCTTGTGCTTTGGGTCATTTTTGCTGAGGAGCAGAATATTCAGATCTTCGGTAAGCAATCCGTTCAGGTGCATGCAATCACCGTATATTGTAGTAATGGAGAATGCTGTCGTTGAAGGATGCCGTCGTAGCGCGCTTGGACAGATCACGCCATTAAGCCTGTGCCGTCACACCGGAATCTCATATCTTAACTTTTTGGAACAAGGAGACGAGGTCCGTGTGGCTAATCTGTGCTGCAGGATACTGGGCATTGAAAGAGCTGTGTGGTCGACTCAATCATCCGAAGACTTGACAACTCACGCTTTCGATGTTGCTGTCGGCCCTTTCTTTGCAAAAAAGTCACTCATCTTCTTCATCCCAGATACATTCACCTTTTTAAGGTCTCTTACACCTCTTGACTCTTGACTTTTCTTCTTCTTGTCGTCTTCCTCTTGTTTGCGTTTCTTGTCCGCTCTTTCTTCGGCAGCTTCACCATCTTCATCGAAATTTCTCTTCTTACTAAAGTCAGAAAGAGAACGTGTGGCAAGTGCTTCTGCCCGCAATTTTGCTACATGTTGTAGGTGCTCGTCCAATGGAGCGAAATCTGGCAATGCTTTGCCGTCACGGGACATCTCTGCCAGTTTTGTGCTCAATATAGGATTGAGGTAAGATGTCGTAATGAATGACATCGCCGTTCGTAGTCTCTGCAAATAGCGAAGACCTTCCGAAGGAGCATGATCGACTGTTCCGATACTCGTGGCAGATGATATGGATGATATTTCAGAGATACTAGCGGACGTGCTTAACGAAGCAATACTCGACTGCGACTCACTCATGTCCGGGACGAGACGTTCCACTGCGGCATCGGTTTCCTTGGTGGAGCATGATACTCCACTTTCTACTCGCTTAACACCCAACATGGGGACTTCCAGACTTCGTGTAACAAAGCGCTCCTCCATACTGGCAGGCAAGCCATTCTCAACCGCTTTGCGTGCCTTACTGAATATAAAATTGTACAGTTTCAGCATACTCAGGCGATACATATGCTCGTCTCCAGCGTCGACTGTGTCGCAGACGTGGCTCATAGCTGTCAGCAGTGTTGGTCGAAACGTTGGGTTATTCAGAACATGACGAAGGTGTCTGTCGTCTCCCTGATGCTCATCAAGGATATCGTCAAAGGGGCGGAAAAGTCCGTCTCCAGGTTGTATTCTTGAACTTGTCGCTGATTGGTCCAGAAGCGGGAGAAGGATGAAAACGGGGTCGAATGGAGTCGCGACGAATATTTCCGCAGTCTTGTTGACATAGCCTTGACACGGGCTATTTTCTGCAGTTGAAGCAATGCCACTCGATGCGACCTCCTTTTCGATTATTGTTGTCTCATGTAGCTCGTCCTCAACTTTCCCAGCCTGCAAAGTGGTCACGTCACGGTCTGGCGTAAACAAAATGCTTCTTAGATCGTGCATGTTGGCGCTGATCTTAGTGACCTCGTAGATACCTTTCGAAGGACAGAAATAGAAGCGACGTCGTGCGCCATCTCGAGGATGTTGGAGCAACACAAAGCGAGCGTCGCTAGAGGTATTCGAAGGAAGGATGAATGTGCTGTATGGCTCTCCTTCGGCATACGGTAAGGCGACTTTCGTTGGGACCTCCAACTTGACAGGACTGCTAGAAGCAGAGGACCTGGTGTGGACGCCCATGACCCAGATAGTTGACGTAGTTGGTTATATACTTCTGCTGCTGAGAAGTTGATCTGAGAGATCGAACTGCCGATGAAGGGAGCCAAGATTTTCGACGCGGACGCAACGCGCTGCGTGTAAACTAATGGAACGCGTAAAGTCCCCCCCGCCCCCACCAATTAAGTTACGATATTCTTTTCCATTTAGTTAGGTCAAAAGGTTGAACCAACAGCCACAAATAGGAGTTGCTTGAGTTGATGCGTATGAGATAGCTCTATTCCCACAAATATCGCCGAACTTTGCGGCTTGTCCACTTTACGAGAAAATTGTCAGCACGGTGTGGGGAGACGGGAATGTGAAGGATCCTACAGCCTACGAATCTCTACTATGAGCGGCAGCATCAGGAAAATACTACAGAGCTGATAAGCATGTCAGTGGTAGAGAGAGCATGGCCTCCCAAATCGCCGCATGCTGCGCTCCTCAGTTCGCCCAGTGGGAGGCGAAAGTACCAGCAATATCAAGACCGTAGAGAACGCTCTCGTTCTCCTGTAAAGCGTTCTGCAACTGCTCCAGACATACAACGCATCTCTCGAAAGCTGCTCGATGAAGACGAAGATACGAATGAGGTTGACGAAGTGGAAGATGATGAAGAGACCTTGCAGCTCAAACTTGCAGCCATCGAAGCAAAGCTAAAGCTCAAGAAGTTGCAGCAGAACAGGGAGAAGAACAGTCTTGAAGACCTAGCAAAGGAGCCGCCTCAGATAAATCGACCTCAATCATCTGCCAGTAGTGTTCGGAAAGCGAAGCCCAGCCATAATGATCGTGGATTTCGATGCGACAGTGTTGAGGTTCCAGTATCACCAACAAGGAGACCTGTTGCTCAAGTTGAGCAGCGATCTCCTGGCAGAGTCTTGCTTGGGATTGACAAAGGCGTCAAGGCCACAGATGTTTCATTACGCAGAGCGAGAAGCATTCGAGAAAATGGGACTTTGGGGAGCAATCGAACGAACGGTAGCACAGCCGCTGGCAGGACTCCAATGCCTGGATGTGAATTTTTCCAAGAGAGCGGGTCACGACATCAAGCTGAACGACCAATCAAAACTTTCAGCGAGAGAATCACAGAAAACCGTGCTAAAGACCATACCCAAGAGAAGAGACGTGAAGCACTTGCGAGCAAAAGAGGTGCTGGGTTCAAGTTAAATCGTGCTGAAATGGAGAGCTATCAAAAAGCAGCTGAAGAAGCCCGTACTCATAACCCCCCTCGGTCCCCGTTAAAAGATCGCCAGTGTGCAACTTATACCAGAGAAGATATTTTAAGATCGCAACGTGGAAATGCTCCTAATTCGGGTATTCTGAAGCACAGTTCCACGTTGCCCAACCTCCGAGACCATAACGCAAGCTCAAGCTCGACAAACCAAAACAATCCTGTAATGTCCGACACAGCCAACCAGGGAAGTCAATCATTAAAGGGTGGACGGCATGATGAAGCAGCAGCGGTCCCACGAAAAGGGGACCCTGCGCTGTATGATCCATTCAGTCAGCTACACCTATCCTCTCGGATTTTGCCACATTCATTTTTAGAAAGAACCTTTCCTCCCGATACTCACACATGTCTACGGCTACCACAGCTGCTCAAGCAAGTCACCGCGCCGGCCTATGAGCTTCCGGGTCTTGAAGCGAAGGATGTCGTCATAGTCGGTGTGGTGGCATCTAAGTCAACACCTTTGGACCATAAGCCAAGGCAGGGTGCAAATGCCTCCGCCGAAGGTAAGAGCAGCTCTGACTGGAAGGACAAATGGGAAGATGGAAGCCAGAACCACAAGCGATTTATCGTTCTCCAATTGTCTGATTTGACGTGGTCGGTTGATCTCTATCTGTTCGGTACTGCTGTTCCAAGATATCATCGCCTCTCTCCAGGAACTGTGGTGGCTATTTTAAATCCTGGAATAATGCCGCCCAAGAAGGGGAAGGAGGATACGGGCGCCTTCAGCTTGACTCTTCATCATGGCGAAGACACTCTTCTCGAAGTAGGCACTGCCAGAGATCTAGGCTTCTGTGTTGCGGTCAAGAAAGATGGTCAGCAATGCGGAAGCTGGGTGAATCTAGTTAAGACTGAGATTTGCGAGTGGCATCTCAACGCGCAGGTTACTAAGACACAAGCTGGTCGCATGGGTGTCAACACTGGCTCAAATGCCATTGGGCGTGATGTGGCAGGCAGTAGATTGAGGGATCGCTTAGGCGCTGGCGCCCGAGATGGACGGTACTCAGATCGACGAGTGCAATCCAGCAACCCAGGTTATAAATTCGATCCAGAATCACAGAGTCGCTATTTTATTACTGCTCCTAGCAAATCTGAGAGGAAGATGAACTGTGCGAAGCCCGGCGAATTCTTCCAGAGAAGCGCAGCAAGCCTTTTGGAGCTGGATGATGATGATCCGTTCATTGCTGAGGGCAGGCTGTCCAGGGACACAGAATCACGCCTGAGGAAAAGACTCTTGACCGAAGAGAAAGAACGCGAGATTGCGCTGAGACTGACTTCGATGGGTTCAGGAGGAGCAGGAGGGGAATATCTCAGACACCGCATCGCCCCCAACCCGGGTGGCACGTATAATTCTGAGAGCACGAATGATGAAGCAGGAAGGAAGAGATCGGCCATGGCGACCAAGGATAACATCATGGCCTCTGATAGGAACGCAAACGGGAAGCGAGCTGCCGACTCGGTTAGACTATCGCCTATGAAGAAAACACGCTTTCTGACCGAAAAGGGTATCCGGGAAGCTGGCCGAGAGAGCATGGGAGGTAAACAGGCGGAGCAAGACGATGACCTGGACATTGTATGATCTTGGACAGTCTTCCTCAATCAATTGGCCAATCACAATCGTTTATGCTTATTATTCTTCTGCTGGGGAGATGCAGTAAACAAGTCCAGAGAGAGGACCTCCTATACTTAATGATCTATTTAATAATTAGATGCTGGTATAGTAGTACGTAGACCAATCTAGGCAAACCAGCCTATATGTTGTTCTGTTGGACCAAAACACCGCGGCCCTCGAAGGACCGAATAATAGCTTGTGTCTGACATGTTCTTTCACCTCCCCAAATAGACCTCATACCTGTGGTACCACTCCTCCACCACAGCTCGCTCACTCCACCATCTCAGTTTCTGATGTCATTCCCCGCCCCAGAGCCCACATACTCTGAGACAGAATGAGGGTTCTGCGGCATAACTGCATTGAAAAGGAATGGGGCGCCCATGGACCTCGGTTCAAGATGGTCGGAGTGTCTGGAGCTGTCAAGTGATGACATAGTCGTGTTACTTGCCCACTGACACAAGTCTCTCCTCTTGCCCTCACAGCACGCCAAAGCTCCTGGATGCCTGATGTCTGGATATTAACATCAACTACTCTTACCCACGCTGGCGACAGGTTCAGTTCTGACTTGACTCAAGACCACATCTTGCCTACCCGCGCGTTGCGTCTCCGACCACCATGGATCTTAGCCCAATGACCCTGGCAAAGGTGCTACTACCTGTAACTCCTATACTCCTGAAAACAGCAGTCTTGAACACTCTCTCCCTTTCACTTAATGCCGGAAAACAAGATCTACGCACAGAGCTCACCGTGTCTGTGATACGTGAGCTGCTCAAGAAACCCAATCCGATCGGCAAAATTCAAAGGGGAGGCTTGAGAGATCCTGGTATCAAAGGAAAGATGTGGATCTCGAAGATTACACTGCCAAAACCGGAGGATCATGAAGGAATAAGACCCAGAGATGCGCTGGACATGGCAATCAAGGATCTGGGAGATGGGTCCGAGACATATAGGCTGCCGGAGACCTCAGCCGTGGAAGCAGAATGGACTGGCTATCGGGGTGGAGTCGACAGCGACGCCCCAAGACCCGACATTTCCGAGGAAGAGCAATACCGACAGTTGATGTCTGAGGTCCGATCAAAGGTGACGGTCCTCTATTTTCATGGCGGTGCATACGTGTACGTAGTCAGCAATCCAAAGTCCTCTAGCTACTGACATGCTAAAACAGCGCAATGGACCCAGCATCGCACCGCCTCCCAGTCTCTTACCTCGCCAAATTGACCTCCGGCCGTTGCCTCTCCGTCCGCTACCGCCTCGCCCCCCAACACCCCTTCCCCACCGCAATCCTCGACGGCCTAATCGCCTACCTGTCTCTCCTCTCCCCACCCTCAGACTCCTACCACACCGCCGTATCTCCCTCCAACATCGTCTTCGCAGGCGACAGCGCAGGCGGGAATTTGTGTCTATCCCTTTGCCAGACCCTCCTAACGCTCCAACGAAAGGGAATCCGCAAAATCCGCTTCCATGGCCGCGACGTCGCCCTCTCCCCCCCGGCCGGAATCGCTCTGAGCTCACCTTGGTGCGACATCAGCCGCGCTATGCCTTCCTGCCATACCAACGCCACCTACGACTACCTCATGCCACCTCCGGATTTTGGTCTAGCCGCCGACTTGCCGTCCGATGACATATGGCCAACGCAGCCGCCCAGGGTGGACATGTACGTCAACGCAACCGCGCTCATTCATCCCCTCGTCTCGCCTGTAGCGGCGAAACCGGAGCTCTGGAGGGGTGCGCCGCCCACGTACATGTGTGCCGGGACGGAGGCGCTGGAAGACGAGATCGCGGTTGTGGCTAGACACATGGATGAGGCGGGAGTATATGTGCAGTTTGATACGTATGAGGGCATGCCGCATTGTTTTGGGATGATCTTTCCGAAGAGTCCAATGGGGAGGGAGTCTATAAAGAGTTGGGGGAAATTCATCGTGGAAGCAGGAGATGTGGGGATTTTGGAGAAGGAGGCGGGGGGAAGGCGAAGGGGGAAGGCCACTATGGCAGTGGCTTTTAAGGATCCAGTTGTGAAGCGCGAAGTCAAGTGGAATGAGCTCAAGCAGGAGTTAAGTGGTGAAGATGTAGAGAGCTTGTTAAGGGCGAAGAGGGAGAGGTATATCAAGAAGGAGGAGGAGTTGGTGAGGGCGTGGAAGAAAGACGAGGAGCCGAGTCTGCAGGGGGGAGAAGGTGAGAACGTGATGCAGGCGAACGGGGAAATTAAGAACGGGCAAAAGCAGCGACATGACCTGTGCCAGGGCCAGGGCCAAGGCCAGGAGGACTCGAGTTTGGCGGCGAAGTCGAAATTATGATATCCCTTGATGGGCAAGCATAGACAGACAGCATGGGCCAGCATACAGGTATGAATACAGATATAGATATAGACAGCGACAGGGACAGAGACAGAAAAGAGTCAAGAAGAAATCCGAGACAGCTGAATCCGAAATCCAGAAGAACAAAGCGAAACGAAACGCTGCCACCACAGTCCTGACTCCTTACCTATACTATACTTATCCTCATCACAATCTTCTCATTCCATCAATCACCTTGCTGTGCAGGAAAAGCGAGGTGTGACTTTTTTTTTGGCTACCAGTTTTCCCTAAAGCGGGGGGATGGGTGACCAAGCTCCTTGCCGTCTTTTGGTTGGGCCATTACGGAGTATTAAACACTTACCGGTTTTACCGGCTCAATTCCGACTCAGCCTCCGCTCATCCGTGCACCGCCACAGCTCGGCCTTGACGTCCTCTGCTCACCTTCTTGCTCAGGCTTCATCCAGCCTCACCTCACCCGTGCTCAGTCCCGGTTTGGGCGCCTTATCATCATTGGATACCTGGCCCTTGCCCATGCCTGTCGTCTCATGAACTCAACCAACTCCACACGATGCTCTGACAGGGTCCTATTCAGTGAACCTACGGCCCGAAAACATGCCCTCTCTGAGAAATAGCGTTCTAGTCTTCGTGTCACTAAATGGGCCGCCTTCCTCATTAGGATCATGTTCCCGTAGTTTAAGCTTAAATCAGCACGATCAACATGCAGAAATCTTGGCATAAGAACATCAAAAAATGATTTAGTACGTATGACGTTTTTGTTAATTAGACTTCAAACTTCCTTAATTCTACATCAAAATCAACTAATACATTCTTACGTGTAAGCGTGTTATGAAAAAGTTTGCCTTTACTATTGTTAACTACGACCGCGAAGCTGTTGAAGCAATTAAGAAAACAGAATTTCACGTTATTCTAACAGATTAGGAAATGCTAGTATTAGATGGTAACAGAGCTACACATAAGATTTAAGCGCTAGAAAATACACCGCAGCAGCTCTGATAGGCATATCAAGCCACTGAACAAGCGAAATACGGCTAATGTTCTAAGGACAATATGTCTATAAATGAAATTCTAGTTATTAGGATTACAGCCATCATCCGAGAAGAGCAGATTAGCGAGATGCTAGCAGCTGATATAGATAATGTAGTTCGCAAACCGTACTGTATATATAATCTGGTTGCGAAGATTACCGAGATGTGCCTATAGATAAACAAAGAAACTTAAAAAAGAATGTATTTCACTGTTAGACGACCACGGCCAAACAGAAAGAGGCGAAGAAAAGAACGCAAAAAAGGCGCAAAATGACGCTGAATTTGGTGGTAGAAGTGTGTTGATTCTATTTATGTGCATTTGGCGCCTTTTGTACGTCAATTGCTCCTATCCTTGGCGCACGGCAGGCGCATGACACTCACTGCCTAGGCTCTGCAATCAACATAATAGCAGCTTAGTCACCTACTTAATATCCCTAACCCGCGAAATACGTTCGAAGTACCTGGCTTAAAGGCCTTCTCCATCGCCTTTTGCTCCTTATGTCCATGATACCAAAGACCTGTTAATACTGACGCAGCCGATCTCTGCCCGCTTTTCAACCATAGAGTGGCTCTTAGGTAGTCCTCTGAGCTGTGATGAAAATATGCTCCTCCTGTTCTCCGGTTGTGGGCATGAACGTATGCTTTTCCACGCTGCGAATCACAAGGCCGGTCTGCTGGATAATTGCGAGTAGCCCCTTTGTCGTGATCAAAGTGAGTGCGACGGTAGTATTCATGAAAGGCACAGGGTATCCTTCCACGTAATCGGATGTCACGCCCTGCATAGCCTCTCCGCCGCGATTTCCCTCGGGGTCGACCGTACCCAAGATGAAAATTCCACCTGGGCGTAGCCACGATGCCATCTTGAAGAGCATGGAGTAGACAGAATGGTACGGGAGTTGAAGTAACGAAAAGGTTGAGATCACGGCGTCGAATCTCTCACTTGGAGCGTATTCAGTCATAGAGACTTTTAAGAATGTTCCAGGGATATGCTTCGTGCAGTAGTCCACCATCTTTGGAGAAATATCAATACCAGTGACTCTGTATCCTTGCTGAGCAAGATAAGCAGCTGGTCCTCCAGGGCCACATCCTACGTCCAGCACAGTTGATATAGATTCATGATACGATTTCAATCCATCTAATGCTCGATACAGGCCTTCATTCTCTGCAAAAGCATCTTTGTATGTCTCTCCCATCTGGTCGAAGAGCTCTTCTGCGGCATCAGGATGGTGAGACATTGTGCGGCGGGCTGTCGAAACTGTGGATTCACTTGGAAGGATAGCAGGGTCTGAACGGAGAATTTATGGCGGGCTCAAGGTCATCCAGTTGGGCTTGTCATCCAGTTGGGTTTGAGATCATTCTGTTGGGCTTAGGTCATCCATATACTCCTTCTTGCCTTGTCCTCCAATGATGTTCCCACAGCCGGGGGGTCCGCTTTCGGAGAGGCCCTGGGGTCATCCAGTTACTCCTTCTCGCAGTGTCCGCCAATGATATTCCGACACGTTTGCCGCCGCATGAGAAGCACGTCGCACGTCATGCATCCGATGATGCCTTTTAAGCATTAGAGCCTCCACTTCCCGCGGCCGCTCTCTCTGCATCAGGCATGCTGATCCTTCAATCCTTCAGGATTCCCTTTTAGTCTTGTAAGGGTATCATTACCGATAACTTCGGCACGGGTCGAAACCGACCGACATATAATAATGATTACTGATTTGACGCCGGAACAGACCGCCTCTGCTATAAGATTCTGTATACTATACCGATTTCACTGCATGCAACCTAAAAGCAGTGTATTGTTTTACTAGGGGGCACAAGCGCTTACAATTTGAGACTATCTTGAGGCATTTTGTAAGTACACTCCTTAAGCACTAACAAAGCTCTGACTTTAGTAGCGTCGTACTAAATATATTGAACGATATCACCACTAGTTTGACTAATAGATGATGCCGTCCCTGTACAATATCACATACAGCTACCAATAGGTGAGAGTCCTCATCTTGAAAGCTGAAGCTTACTAAGGTAAGGATATCTATATTTACCCTCCTGATAGCTACGTAATTTTCCCTCCGCTAAAATGTTTGACCCTCGTTGATTCAGGCAGTTCCAAGTTCCACTCGAGACTGCGCATAAGGCCAGGACCAAATCCAAACCTATTTTGGCTACTTCTGGTGCTTATATCTTGTTTTGGTAAATGTGGACGATCTGAATATCACAGTCCACGTATTCAAATCCTATGCGAGTCCCATGTCCCTTAGACGTCGCTGTATTGTGACATGCTTATTTGTGTGACTTGTCTAAGCCTCATCTCTCACACTATCAATCCAATCAGCCGCCCTCCTCGTTCCACGTCTATACCATTTCTCTGGGAGGAGTCTCCTCCCTAAAATTCCCAACCCCTTCCTTATTTTCCGGAGGACGCCACTTTTGCGGAGAACGGA
The DNA here is from genome assembly GCF_000464535.1 of Endocarpon pusillum Z07020. Lineage (NCBI taxonomy): Eukaryota > Fungi > Ascomycota > Eurotiomycetes > Verrucariales > Verrucariaceae > Endocarpon > Endocarpon pusillum. Next base: position 95,679 of record NW_006913602.1, read on the forward strand.
ACGGACGAATTTTCGCAACCTGAAGTTAAGCTTCGCAATGCAAAGGCAGATCATAAGTACTGTAAACGTGAAGGGTAGGGCGATAGCCCAGAAGAGCCATTGTGAATCCTGCTCGTTACGAATATCGACTGTATTCATGCCGAGGAGGCCTGCGATAAAAGTGAGGGGGAGAAATATGACTGTGACAGCGGTGAAGACGTAGATTGCTTTGCTGTTGTCTTCACCTTTGACCTGTGAGGCGAAGAGGTAAGTAAACCCAAAATGCAAGGGAACAATGTTTGTCTAGCGATATCAAACCTACCTCAATAGAGTTGCGGGTCTTATTCCAAATCAGCAGATTCTTCTTAAAACTGGCTAGATGAATAGTACGTACCCAAAATTCTGCCTGAACAGCATAAACACTCAGAGTATCAAAATGACGTATAGTTTCATCAAGACTGGATTGTATGCGGTGGGTGAGCCTTTTATCAAGCGTTTCAGGAGTACTTCCTCTAGCCTTTAGCACCTTTCGAAACAAGTCTTTTTGATCCTTAAGCATAAGACTGATGGTCTCAACTTCTTCTCGGAGGAGTCGCACGTCCTCATATACACGAGCGCTAGCGTCCCTCTTCGCGCGGAAGATCTGAGCAAGTGTGCGGTCAGTACTGGCTTTCTCCCCAGGCGAGGCCATACTTACACAACTGGAAGTGTAACTGCTGTATATGTGCACGAGATCGAAAAAGGGTAGCCTTGCACGACCCTTCTTGTCAAGTTCCTCTTTAGTCGAAAATGACATTGCGTTCTCAACCAAGATTTCAAGGATTGTGTCGGCAGTCCTGATCGATTCGTGACCACTCTGGTCAAGTTCCATTTCCGCATGTTCAGATAGCCGAAGCAGTGCGCTTTCGGATTCGGCCAAGTCGCCGAGGACTTTGTCGCGAATGTGATGTACAGACATTGAGTCAACTCCATGATCAGTCACTGCCAAGTATATGCATAGTAGAAACAGCACGATATCGCGAAAGGTTGGCGTTAAAGCCGAAGGCAGGCGCCAGTTTGGGGAAGATTTGTCATTGGTGGGTTCGGGTCTGCCGTCAAGCAAAAGCTGATTACACTTTTGTTCAATTTGTTCCAACTGTGTTGCGGCATACTGAATCAGTGTGGTGTCATTCTTCTGTGGATATGGGAGCGCCCCGGCCTGATTGTGTCAGTTTCATGAATGAACTCAATCAAGAGCAAGTTCACCTTCTTCAGTTGAATGCAGCATATCAAATGTAATATACCCCAAAATTTGCCGATGATATCAGGGCTTCTCCTTTCGGAGCTCACAAAACAACGCAATATTCCGCAGCTGGATAGAAAAAGCTGTTGCTTCTGCTCCAGAAAGATTTCATGCGCCATTCTTGCATGTTCTTCCTTAGGATGCGAGAATCGAATAATTCTATCTCGCTCGCTCTCCAGGAATTTAATGACATCAGCCTCTTCCTTGAGAGGAACATCTGCAAAACTTGCAGAATTGACAGCAAAGACAGTGGGCACATAGTATCTTCCCTCTCGAATGTCAGTCTCGATTGAACACAAGATACCTTCGGTCCCATAAAGGCTACTTGGGGCGAAAGAATTGGCATCATCCAGAGTCTTATCGAAACTAGTGGGTACTGTTTCACCCAACCTGGACCTCGATTCATTGCGGCGCATGCCCTGTGTGTGCCATTCAAAGAAAGGGGGGCATTCTTTACTTATGAATGTAGATCTACTTCGAACTTTCTCAGAAATTGTCGTGGGAACTTCAGCGCTCGATTTCTTGGGCTGCTGTTGGCTGTGACTCACGTTAGGGGACTCTTCAGATGAAGGATGCTCGGCGCTTTCACTCTGTGAAGAGCTCGAATTGAGAGCATTCCATTCGGAACGTAGAATGGTGGATCCACCTTCCGGCCTCAAAGGTAAGCGTGGCGGGGAGGCAGGGAAGACTTTCGAATCGACGGAGTCTGTATCCTGGAGAGAGGCCTGTTTTTGGGTTGGTCGTCGAATTCCTTGTGACAAGGAGTTCTCAGGGGTGATGTGGGGTAATGAAGTGAGATGCGACATATCTTGCACGCCCTGTCCAAGAGAGTCGGCTGATAGAGGATCCACAATTGAGGGACCTGCCAGCCCTAAAGACGATTCGGCATGTGACGAGTGCTTCTGCAGAGGAAGGACGGAGTGCAGTCGCGACCTCCGCTGCGATTCGAGATCTTCGAATGCTTCCACAGGCGAGCGTTGAGCCTCTAGGTCATCCGTTACGATAGACTGATATGACGGAGACTTCTTGCGAGTAGGCTCTGAATTCCCAGATGCCGCTACTGGAGGTGGCAGCACCAGAGCCGCTGACGTCTTTGGGCTTTGATTTATGTGCTCGTCATTCAGAGTGATCCGAGGGGTCGTTGGTTGAATCTTCGGCGCGCCCGTTCTTGTCTGTTCGTCCTCTTGCGTGTCAACCTTGATCGTAGGGATTTTCAACTTGTTTTCGAAGACCTCGGGAAGATGTCTGACTACAGCGGTCGATTCGAGAGGGTTTGAGTTCTTCTTCCGCTAGAAACATCTATCAGTGCGCTGATCAGATTAGCCAGTTGAATAAGGACTGACCTGATCAGTACAATCCTCCGCAATAGTAGATCCTGTTGTTGATCGATTCGTCTGGCCGATTGGTATTTGTGCTTCCGTCTGCTTGAATGCATCTGACGCATGGGGATCTAAGATCTGGCTTCGGGTCGCGTAAAGTAGAAAGCGGTTGAAATGGCGACTTCGCTTGATGTTTCTCGCTTCCTTCGACAGAAGAGCAATTCGCTTCTTGACCTGATCTTGTTTTGCTCGCTCAACCTTCTCGACCTGAAAACGCATGGCTCTTTCTCGAAGTCGCCTGAGAGTGACAGAGTAGCTATAGAAGTATCAGTCTAGGATCTGAGGTAGTCAATGTCTACAAGCAGTCTAATGGTGCCTGGCGAATGCTTCCGTACATACCCGAGAAGGACAAATGTCCCCTGAATTGAGGCTCGCAATTTTCGTTCGGCGAAGTCCAGTGACAAGGCACTGTCTTCGAGCAGCGTCACACCACGTACGTTGACACTTCGTGCACCAGTAGCTTCGACAATCTCCAGCCACCTAGTGTTATCGATAGGTCGAAATCTTGGGTCGATCAGCTTGTATTGGGATTCCGGATTATTGAGCAAGGATTTCATCTTATCGACATGGGATTCGATCGAGGATACAATGTCAAGTAAGCCCTGGGTTTCAGTTAGTAATCAGTCGACGGACATCCTGGCATACCCAATGGCGACAGGAATATGACAGTGAGAAGTGATTGGGCAGGCCATACAAACCAGGTGCGGCAGCGAAAGTCATGGAGCCTTCCATGAAGGTCGGTGTACTTGACTAGCACCTTTTGATCCTGCCTTGGCGGGTTATGGACTTTGACATTATCGCAACACAATTCATCCAGTGAAAATGGGGCACAAGTTATGATGGTGTCTAGTTGACGTCAGCGGGTAGATCAAAATATCAGAACGAGATCTGGCTTACACATATTGATCACCAGCGCCCAGATCTCTGGGACATGGATGAAGGGTTTATCATGGTTGGGCGCTTGACCATCGTCTTCGACCTCGTCGCGTGTGACTACCTGGCGTGTATCGCGCTTGGTCGTTTTGGCTAGGATGTTGGAATACTGCAAAAGCGATCGTATAGGATGTTGGTCTGAGGATCGAAGATTTCGGCTGTTGGCGTGCACATCTCCCCCGTAGTGTGGGATACTCATTAAAGCGAATATGGGGAAGCTTAGGAATGTGGCTGAAACGGGGAGTACTTCGACCTCACTTCCATAAGGCAAAGAGGCCTGATGAATATAAGGCCCGAAGTACTTGCCTCGCGCAAAAGTTCGTCGATTCAGGGCTACTTCCTTGAGACATTTTGAGGCGACTGCAGCCTCATGTGTGTAGAGGACCCGGGTATCATTCAAAACTTTCTAGGTGCAATCAGCGAACTTCTCACCCATAACGAAATTGGTCCGCGCACTTCAAAATCTGCGAAGTTTATCGATGCTGTGTCGCGCTCAAAATGACTAGACGAGGTTAGAGTAGCCGGGAGATCGCGAAGTATCGAAACATACATCCATCGAAAAGATCCATCTTCGATACTGGCAGATTGCAGATTGGTAAGTTCACCAATCAAAGAGATCTTCTCCTGGTTCCCATCATCATTAGGGATCCAGTTACTTTGAATGACTTCGAGGATTTTGACGTTTAGTTTCTGGGATACGCTTTCAATGATAGGCTGAGAGCCCTTTTTGAGTCGTCTATTCAGCGTCTTTGCAAGATTTGGAGGTGCCACTTTCTCTGCGCTATGATCATCCCCACCAGGTGCCGAAGACGCTCCGGGAGCGTCAATTTGTCGTGGTGTTGCATTGGTCAACCTAGGGGGTCCGAACAAAGAGGCCACGGAGTTTCGGCGCGATCTAGGTTGAATATCTCCGATAGCTAGACCGGGCTTCTCCATTAGTATGAGAGACAATGAAACCAAGCAGGCTCGATTTATGATTGGTGATCCTCAAGCGTAAGAAGAAATAACGTACAGTATGTTGGCGGAGCCCAAATGACATTCTAAGCCCGACAGAGCGGCTGAAAATACAGCGGTCTCATGGCTCTTGACGCTAGACGCCCCAACCCTCCAGGAAGTGGTAGGGGACAAGGTGGGCAAAGCGTGAACCATCTCCTCCAGGAGCTGACCAATAAGTCTCCAGCCCCCAAATTGCAAGGTCGGCCGTGGAGTGGGCCATTGGCCAGTCGGGAAACTATCACCTTTGACCAAGGGACTTTGTTTGCAGGGACAAGATTGATTCCTGATAAATAGAACTGGAATTGATTCTGGAGAGCACAATAAGCAGGACTTTTCAGATGCGAAGGTTGCCCAAGAAGGGAAGATTTTGTTGTGGCCAGGCCAAAGGTCCGGAGGTCATTACCTGTAGGCACTCAAGCAGGAGCCACGGTCCGGAGGACGATTATTAAAGCTCAGAAGGGGGGAGGCTATCCAATCAACCCGTTTCATACCAGCGCTATTAGGATCCGAACCTTAAGTCATAAGTATTTGCCTAGGACGATTTCAGCTGACAGATATGGGACTCTTTAATAACGTTCTCAACAAGATCTGACTCTCACACAATTCTCTAAGATACCCGTTTTGTCAGACAAAAGCTAGAGTACGGCCCGGAGATCCTTTTGTTCCAACCTGTTTTAACCTAATGTAAGACGAGTTAATGCCGTTTAGACACATGTCTACGGAGTTGTGCCCCAAAAGTAGTAAAAGTGCGCTAATATTAGCGCCGGAGACTACTCCAGACTAGCTGTTCTAGCACTTATACTAATTTGTATGGGATGTAGAACAGAATTACTCCTCCTTACTATTCTCACGTTCTTCTACTTGGTATTGAGTTTTTCTATCGATAAATTCCAGTTTTGAGAGCTTGCCCTGGACCCTAGTACCTGCCCAGCTGCGTTTGTAGCCCTGAACGCCCTCCGGTCTGTGTATGCGTATGCTCGAATAGCTGAGGAGGCTATAACTATAAAGAAGAGTTTCTGCAGCTGTTGTATTATTATTTAAGCTCTAAATGCCTTAAATTAGGTAACAAGTAAGGTGTTAAATTTAAAGATAATTCACAGGGGATACACAAGTTATTCACAGTCGAATTCGCAGTCGAAATCAGTATAAAGCTATTGTTGAATTTGTTATCAATATCAGTGCAGCTCAACTGTCATAGGCAGCTCTTAGGGCTCACCAGGCCGCCATGCAAATTAGTGTGTGTACTAGATCTAAGCTAAGCAGCACCAATGACGCGCTAATATTAGCACACTTTGACTACTTTTGGGGCACGACTCCGTACCTTCAACAAATCTGCAGGGATGCATAGCAACGTCTGAAGTTTTGATACAATCTGAAACACCAAGTGACAAAGATTGGGCATTATGGGGAGAGGCATGTTTAACCTTTGAATCAGCAGAGAGATAAGTATAAGGGACGTCGTCATGAGTACAGACTCATGTTTGTCCTATTGGTAGTCTGCTGCCACATCCATAGTTGTCTTACTCAACCAATAGCTATTGAACCAGTCAGGTATTCCTCGATCCCTGCCCCCCAACCGACGAGACTTGTCATAGCAGCTCTAGCGACTGGCCAGCATCACCATGTCCAACAATGACGAGCTATCTGGTTCTCCGCTTGCCAGCAACGACCTAAGTATGTCCAACCCGCAGCATATTAATCCATATGTACACTATTTAGTATCCAAATCTTTCCCCAATCGCTGACTAACGCCATGACTACTCAGTGGACCTTGTGAAGCGAGTAGTAAGCGATCAAGCCTCTGACATTGAACAGCAACAATTCGCCGCCCAGGTCGTCTACAACCGGGCATTCCGACAAGACGTCCGAGACATACTAAAACGATCCAACAGCAGCCCCATGGAGATCTATCCAGATAGGTCAACGAGTCAAGCCGTAGCGACTCCAACTGCGCCAATGAAACCATCGCGCCCAACCTTGGCGGAGAGGGCATTTTCCGCGGGCCTGCCTGATATTCACAGTAAGGCACGAGCGGGTGCTCAGTCATTTCGCAGAGCTGGTTCAGCAGGTCCTCTAGGTTCGTCCCGTAGCACTACTTTTCCAGCCCAGCAGGGAGAAAGCATGCCTCCGAAGCCAGCATCGGAGGGACGTTCTGCAAACCAAGGCCGGAAGGTGTCCAGACCACAGCTGGAGCAGCCTAATCCCTAGCTTTATGTCAGCATTATCAATTCATATTGTATTTTCAATCTCGTTCAGCCATGTTGTTGCAAGTTTCGATGAGAGGAAAGGCAGGATTTTCATCAGCAAGTGTAGCAGATGTGGTCACTCTATATAAGATCCTTAAACGAGCGGAAATTAATTCGTCGTAGAGTGAGAAAAGAGACAAAATGACTGAACCATCAAAGCGCTAATAGGAATTGAACGCATTTCATTTTTATCCCCTCACTCAGTGTACTCCGTACAACTTGAACTTGAAGTTTGGTATTTAGAGTGCTTGGCCTTGGCACTCGTTTCGCGCCATGGCCCTGCCGCTTTACTCAGGCATCAGGTGACCTAGCTCAACTTCGGCTCAGCCTCAGCGTGGTTGTGCCAGCCTGATTAGGCCGCTGCTTCGTCCTCCCTCATCACCCATACCCAGTCCGTTTCTCGACCTGCTGTCACTGGACACTTACGTCATGTTTTCTAGGTGTCTCTCTTCAGCAATGTGGAAATTTTACACGACTATTGATGCAGTGTTGCACGTCCGCCTGCGAGGAAAGGCGAGCTATGCTTGACGAATACACTAAATACTCGAAGGATCGCTACCAGAGCATTCGGGACTAGTTTAAGTATGTACGGAGTAATAATGGCCTGCTATACATCCACGGTAAGAATCACCTTTGATACCACATATATGTACGCAGCGACGCGCTCTTTATGTTGATAGGATACTAATATCACTAATCGCGATTATATGACCACACAAGAATCACTAGACGAGCTAAAACGATCGATCGAAGGAACGAAAGAAAACTTAGGGAACCAACTAGAGCAGACTAGAAAAGCCATCGATGATGCTGGTACATCTATACGAGCTGTCCTCCAAGCTGATTGGACACAGCTACAGTATTGTCTCGATCATTTGGCGTACACCTAGCGAGTCGTCCAACCCTAGGTCATGATTAAAACAAACCTGGCTGGTCAAGACAATCGTACGTTGTTTGGCACCGATACAGCTCGGCCGTCGTTGAATCTGACCGTGATGGGCAACGAAGCTCAACGAGGCGCCTTGATAGCGGCAGGCGTGCACACTCCTGAGACGCTCCAGGCGCTGCTCCACGGATCTCGAACGACAGATCTTATGATGGTACTTCAAACACTACGAACTCAGTCATCCGGCACCAGTGTTGACACGTTTGAGTCCTTGCTTCACAACGACCCGGCCAACCGTACTGCTGGCATCGCCCGAAGGATTTAGTTGATGCTTAGGGCTGTTCAGGATTGTTCGGGGTTTAAGAACAGTCTTGTACAGCCACAGCTCAGGACTGCTTATTCATCGCTCAGGTTGCAATCACGTGTGCTCAGGTCCTAAGGTGGAAATGGAGTTTGGAAAGTTCAAGATTCGGGTGTAAGTATAGTGGTATACACATAGATTGAGATTGCTATACCGATACAGTTAACCAACAACAAAAATTGTAAGTATGAGTTAGATGAGTAGGTGCATGCGCTTTGAGAGTTTACCTCATTCTACTAGTAAGATATCGATGAGCAGATTCCGGATATGCAAGGCTACTTCTACTCAGATATAGTTAGATATGTGAACAAAGATGTCGGAATCTGTGAATGCCGATCGGCGTGCATCGAGCTGCATCGTTATTGTGAAAGGCGGAAGCAGCCTTGGCCTTACATCGCAGTCTCAGAAACAAGACCAGAAAAAGGAATGCAAAGTTCAATCTCTGCATGCTGGCGTCCGACTGCAATGCTAAGAGGTCGTGCTTCTTATCTTGCATTTAGGCTTTGGAAAACAATGCGCCGAGATAATGAACCCCTCTGATCGTAGCAAGCCACATGGTCGCTATGACTGAATGCTTCATTTCAGTGAATGTAGGGGAGATTGCTGTGGTCAAGATATTTATTAGGGCCATGACCATCTTTCCAGCTCATCTCTCCCTAGCACCTTCACAAATTCAGCATCCGGGTCTTGGAGAAGAAACATTCACCAGACTCAGTCGGCATCATGTCAACCATACCTCCTCTCCATGTTCGGGTATCAAACAAGCACCTAGAGCAGCAAGACTTAGGAGACGACATCCGAGCATTGATCACGACATTCGTGCCCCATCTTGCCAACGTTGAATGTCACCCAGATCCAAATTGGCCGATACTGGGAGACTTCAACAGCGACGATCTTTGCCCAGCTATCTTCCCACTCCTTGCAAGATTCGCATTGCCACGCGGTCAGCTGGTAAGATCCCTTGGCCTATCATGTCCCCCTCACTTGAAGAACAAAAACGACTGACGAAGCTGAGAAGATCGGTTGGGGTATGCGTCAGATCAGAGGAGCAGGCCTGACTGTGGTCATGGACACCAAAGTTACATACATTATCCCTCTTCAAATCGCAGGATCACCGACTATTGATGGAAAACCAATGCGCGTCGGACACTCCATCTGCGTTGAACCGGGTATACCGGTAACAGTCACTCCGGCCGCCAATTGTCTTTTTCTTGTGCCTGAAGCCTAGACCCATACAGGCGTGTGGTGAGACTTGGTGCTGGGGTTTTCCGGGGCACATGGCTATACTGGTCTGAAATTGGCTTTACTCGAAATGCGCTAGAACACAAATCAGCGAGGAGGTTGTTAAGCAGGATATGAAGCTCGAGTTCAGACATGGACAAATAGCCATTGCCAGGTTGTGCTCGTCAGCGATGCTTAGAATGTCTTTGGAGCAGAAATTTCTTTTGCAAATCTCTTTCGTTATCTTCCAGCTCCAGATCTGCAATCCTCCGAGTCTTTACATTGGTGACCATCTCCTTCGCTGCCTCGTAGCGATAGTTTCTTACCTATCCATCTTCTTGACGCCAAAATGTTGAGCTGAGGGCCTGCCACAGAAGTTTGCTAGGGTACTTATTAGCTAGTGAGTACGAATATCAATAGAGCAAATGCCTGCCGGCGGGCTGCTCTTGAGGTAGATGCTTTCGCTGGCCGGTAAACAAATGTGAAAGAGGTAGCCTCCCAGGTCCCTTATCTTCTCGACCATGTTCAACCTTTCTCGAGTTTTCACTGTTTCCCAGCTCTTCTGCAAGATACCTTGAGAACAGGAATATCGTGCATCCTGAGCAACTCCAAGGTAGCCAGTTCACTTAGCATTCCAAGGCGTTTAGGAGGATCGATGGATATGGGAGTCGTGCAATGACCTTCTGCGCCATCCATCAGCTTCGCTTTGAAGGACACAATTTGATCCCCCTTCAGCAAGCTTGTCGAAGGTAAGAACGTCACCTGCATCTTGACCATGAGCCCAGGCCATCAGCCGGTAAAGCTAGCACTCACATTGGAAATGCGATGTCGTCCCCTGAGCCAAATATCTTCTCTGTATCTAGGCATAGCAACTAAGGGGCCAACATCGACAAGACTTGCCGCCTGGAGGAGGAAAACAGCGTAAAAGAAACGACGGAGGTGTAATTGAAGTGGTAATGCTCTAGAGAACTGCTACATGGTCCCGGGTCTTGCGGGGTCTGAGGATTATCCTTGACAGTAGAAAGAAGACTTGATCACTTGAAGCAGGAGATACAGGACTGAGAATTTCCGGTCAGTTCCCAGCGGAGCTCGAGTGCTTTCATCTAAGTATAGGAGGATAAGGCGAGCAACCCCAACTGCAAATAAGAAATAGCAAGAGAAATGTGAAATAAGATGACAGGAACGGTGCACCGAAAACAGTAATCTTGCAGCAGTCGACGTAGTTCTCATGAAGCAGATAAGAAATTACTCGTCATGGGTCACGATTGTAGTCAGGGAGAATTGAGTTGGATGTTGCAGCCGTATCTATTTCCTCTATCTAGAGGTGTGTAGGCATACTTTCACTCTAGCAGCAGACAGGAGGTCTGCAGCTGTCAATTTTCTTCGGCTCTTTGTTCCTGTTCCTGGGTTGAGCCTAAGTTCTTATTTTGGACAATCAACCTTCGTCACTCCCCTCAATGACGCATTGATCAACCTCAATTGCTGCGCCTCCCTACTAAGAAATTATTGAGATTGCCTGCTTCAATCCAGAGAGAAAACGTGTTTAGAACAGCTAGTATCCCTTGCCTGTCCCACCTTCTCTCTCTGTGTATGTTCTGTCGAATAAAGTCGAGAAGATCGGTGTCCAGTATCGAGCTTTCGCTGTTGGCGTTGGAAGAGTGCCACCCATCGTTACCAGGAGCAGCGGAGAGGGCGAGAACAAGTCTAAACAGGGACTTTGGACAGAAGACAATACTAGAAGGACACCACCAGGCAACCCTGCTTTCAGATCTACATACCAATATTGGAGCTCTGTAAAGATTCTTCAATATGGATACTATGCCAGCTTCGGGCCAGGGCAAAGGCTCCGGCTCCTGGGGCTCATTTCTCAAGGCAAGTCAGACCATCTCGGAGCCTCTGCCCAGAGCTGACACTGTACAGTCCATTGCATCATTCAATGGCGACCTCTCTTCCTTGACAGCCCCTGCTTTCATTCTTAGCACGACCTCTTTAACCGAATTCAGCGCCTATTGGGCAGAGCATCCATCTATCTTTGTTGCCCCAACCCAGGAGCCAGATCCCGCCAAACGGTCCTTACTCGTGCTCAAGTGGTTTCTCTCAACCCTGAAGCAGCAATATTCGTCACGAAATGACAAGCTGGGGAGCGAAAAGAAACCGCTGAATCCATTCTTGGGTGAGCTATTTCTCGGCACCTGGCAGGACGATGCTGGAGAGACACAACTTATCTCTGAGCAAGTCAGCCATCACCCACCAGTGACAGCATATTGCATAACAAACGCAAAACATGGTATTCAGGTAGGCATATCTGCGATAGAAAGTAGAGCATTGGACGAACTAACACGTCAACCTCCAGCTTCAAGGCTACAACGCCCAAAAGGCCTCCTTCTCGCGCACCATCCACATCAAACAAGTGGGCCATGCTCTTCTCACCCTCACTCCACCCAACGCGCCAAACCAACCCGAAATTTACCTCATCACCCTCCCAGCCCTGCACATCGAATCCCTCATAACCGGCTCACCGTACATCGAACTCGAGAAATACACTCACATCGCCTCCTCCAGCGGCTACGTCTCCAAAATAGACTACTCCGGCAGAGGCTGGCTCTCCGGCAAAAAGAACACCTTCACCGCCTGCATGTGGAAGGAAGGTCAAGGCAACGACAAACACCCCCTCTACAGCGTCGAGGGCCAATGGAGTGAAAAAAACTTCTCCTTCGGCATGCACGAAGGCGACAAACCCAAGAAGGGCAAAGAGGTCGAATCCTACCGCGCAGCGCCCACCACACCGCTCACCGTCATGCCGATCGAGCAACAAGATCCCTTCGAAAGTCGCCGCGCGTGGCGCAACGTCGCCGCCTCAATCACGAAAGGAGATATGGACGCGGTGTCGTTCCACAAATCGAAGATTGAGAACGCTCAGCGCGAGCTACGCAAGAAGGAAAAGGAGGAGAGTAGGGATTGGGAGAGGAAATTCTTCAAGACGCTCCGTGAGGACGACGATGCCACGTTCGCAAAGTTGGTCAAGATGATCAGTGGAGCGACGGCCTGGGCGGGCGTGGAGGCGGAGAAGACGGCCGGAGTGTGGAGGTTCGATCCCGAGAGGGCCGGGAGGGCGAGACCGCCGTATCATCCTGAGGTTGGCGAAAGAGGGCTGGGTGAGGGTGGGAGTGAGCCGGTCAGTCAGGTCAGTACGAATACTTCGCAGGGTGGGAGGAAGTGAAATCGTATCGCGAGAGGGTGGACAGCTGGTAGGGGTGGGGGTTGTTTAAAAGCTATGAGAAGCTGGATAAAGCCTAGAAGTCATAGGGAAACTTGATTTTCGATGGAGCTGTGTTAGTAACAATAAACCGCTTGTAGTGCCAGTACTACTATAGTTGCTAGAGATATCCTCATGGGACACGAACCTTTCTTTGCAAAGGGGAATGTCTTGATTCTAGCTAAGCAGTAGCTTCTAATCCTAATTAGCTAAGGCCTGGGTGGTACAGAAGCAAAAACGCTCGTTGACCAGCCTGGAAACAGCTCAGCCTAGTCCTCAACTCGGTTCCAAGCCCTAGGGTGTCGTTTCGTGCGTATGACCGGCATGGTCTGCGGATTCCAGGCCTTCGAGCACAATGTGTTGTGGGTCTGGCAGAGCTCGGTTGTTGGTGGTGGTGGTGTGGGGGTGATATGGATGGGAAAGATGAAGGTAAAGCAATACTTTGTGGTGCTGTTGGTGCTTTTGGTTGCTGCCTGAGGGTACGGCTCAAGAGTGTTGCTGGGAGTGTGATGTTGCTCTGTTGTGCTCTGTTGTGCTCTGTTGTGCTCTGTAGTGCTGCGAAGTCGTTTGGGGCTGAAAAACAGGTATGGAGCTGATGAGACTTCGTACGTCAGCTTTGCATCAAGAGGGGTGTAGTGCTTCGTGGCTTTTGGACGGGTCTGCAGCAAACTCTGGGGAGCCCGAGAACCCTCTATACCGGCTCGTCAACGTGGAAAGCTTGTCCAACCGTCATCTTGAGGTGGAAGGCGGAGCAGAGGGTTTTCGATTCCATCTTCCGGCAGAGCTGCTTCCAAGATCTCTTCGGCTGAGTTGTACTTGTCCGCGTTGGAGTCGGAGCCTGGTAGAGAGCGGTCTGGAAGATAGCTTAACGGAAGAGATTTGTTGCTGGGTTCGTTGGGGCCAGGCCAGACAGGGGTAGCAAAAGACGAGCTTCTAAGTGGTGGAGAGGGGATGGTACTAGGGCCCTTGACTGTCAATTCATACCCTGCGCCACTAGTTAACGCCGGGTCGATCGTGGAGGCATCGTAGAGGGACTGCTGATGTTCGCTCCAGCATGCTGGCACGACTGGCGCGTTAAACAATTTCTTGGACGATGGTTGGCTCGAGTCTTCCTCAGACGTCATTCTGTTGAGATTTGGTATGCCAGAGAATTCTTGTTCGTCCATAATGACCTTGGACGAGGTCTTGCTGAAATCAATGGGAGATAAATTATCTCCAGCCATCTTCTTAGAGCATCCAGAATACTTGGGTAAGCTCCAGCTGTTGATTTGGCTCAGTTGGCCGTCCTGTTCCATCACCGTGAAAAGAGGCTCGGATGGACTATTGTAGTGGCGGCACCAGTTATCCAACTCAGTAACGTGGCCAGCGTTATTGGACTGTGGTTCGTCCAGAACAGCGGCAGTGAACTCCGGCGTAGCTACAACTGCCCCAAGTTCTTGCTTTTCATTGACTGATGCTTCAGAGCGCTCAGGGTGGAAAAATTTGACAGCAGCTTGAAGCAACTGTTCATAGCGGAAAGCCGTTTCCTGGTCTTCGCACTTTGAATCGAGGCTCGGAATTTTTCCGCCGGCTAGTTCCATGAAACATTGAAAAGCCTTCTCATCGAGCGGTCCATTCTTGGATTCAGTAGTTTGAAGGTCACGGAATTTGTTGAGCAGCTCAACATCATGGCGGCCCTTTTCCAGATCAAAGATCTTACGCCGCTCAAGACGGTGCACGCGACGGCGGAGAAGGAGGAGATTGACTGTGATGATAGCAGCGAAGAGTGAAGTGAGGATGAGGTCAATGGCAGCCCAATCCATGAGACTGGCCGCTGTGAGAGACGGTAAGCCCATGGCTATGGAGACGTAGTAGCGATTAATCTACGTCTGCGAAGGTAAGAGTAAGTTAATGGTAGAAGTTGGGTAAGGATATTGTGGTTATCAACAAAGACAGTGGTATAAGTATCAGCAGCTACGCAGAGAATGCTTGGCACCTTTGTGTTCCTTCGGTACGATTAATTGTAGGGAGTCGTTCCCCAAAAGTAGTTAAAACACGCTGAGAGATAGTTTGCCAAGATCAAGAAATAAATTTGTCTTGACACTTAGTAGTACCTGTAGTGTCATTCCAAGCATTCCAGGGGTTGAAGCCTATAGCCAGCCTAAAACGTCATAAGAAATGTCACTACTATGTCCCTTAAGTACTACAAAACCCCACTGCTTAGGGCGTATGTAATAAACAGACCCAAAGCTTATGGAGGAGTCACACTTGACATAGTTGCCAAGAGTGTACCTTTTGGCACATATATCCTCAGCGTATTTCAACTACTTTGGGGGCACGACTCCGTAAGAGCTGAACATCTTCACATACTTTCACGTGGTTTAGGATGAAGGATGTCCTCCTGCATTGAACCACATCGACCGCGGACCCTGATAGACCGACCTGGCCGGTCAAAGAGGCAACAGTTGTGGAGGCGGAGATGGTGGTGTGCAGGGCATCTTAAGTACTCCGTACGTATTCATCATTTGACTGGATTGGAGACGCCACAACTGTTGGATTGGGGAAGATGATCTTTTATTAGGCAAACACGAACGAATGATGGCTGGCGCGGATCATGGTCCTTGACCCGGAGAGGTGGAGATGTGCTAACCGAGAAAGAAGCGTATACTGGAATATGAGACATCTGCTCACAGCCGCAGCAGGGCCTCCAACATAAGCGATGTCCGCTGTGGTGTTGAAGTTGAATAACCTAATGCCTTATCCCGTGGCCAGAAACGCAGGTTCTTTCCGCAGGGAAGATTGTAAACTACTACCCGGGGGCCCTTAGATATCGTTGGCTAACCCTAGTAATATTGGATCAAAACGCGCCTGTTACCTACTAGTCTCTCGTAACTCTAATTCAACGCCATGACCTCACAGTGCTATCTACTACGTACGCGTTATGATGACAGTCTCCGTAGCTATTTATGAGCTACGAGAAGCTGTTACAGTTTCTTGGAATGCTGTACCTGTGGGCTGTCTCAACGGACTGCTTGAGGAGACACCGGCGCGTTGTTAAACAGTTGTAGATGCCAATGACATATTCCGTAGACACTCGATACTAGATAGGCAGGCTAGTCTGAATTGAGGGAGTCCTAGACACTCTATACTCACTGTGGCAAGCGCAGATACATGGTGTTGTATCTTACCTAGCATTACTACTACGTAGACCCAGCCTAACAATATTTAGTACGTAGTATGCCCCTCCCCCCGTAGTAAGCGAAAAGCAATATTGAAGTGGCTGGAATGTCAGCAGACTATTGGTCCAGTCTTTGCATACACGATCTGGTCGAAGCTTATTTCCACACCACAAAAGATAATTTCCTGATTGAGCATCTTAGTCAGTGCTTTGGTCCCGATATAGCATATTCTCTTCCTTGGCGATCGTATCCTCAATGGCAAGAAGATGTACTTCACGATTACCACTCTGTTTGGCGGGCAGATGCAGAGTATATGAAGTTGCCTCTGGCACTTGTTCAGCCTTGAAGTCCAGTTCAGGTCCTTCCTGCAAGTGCTTCGTTTTCTCTACTCTATTTCGTCTATTTTGAAGGAGTCCGTCTTCCATCTCTCCAAGATGTGGTCCTCTTCCACCATGTTGCAGTATTTGCTGGCTGCCTGTCTGGTCAGCTATGGCTATGCAACTGGAACACAGTGTTTTCGCGACAAGTTCGTCACCCTCTCTTTCATCTTCATCCCTCCTCTTCCAACCATTCTCTGCGCTTTCTCGGCCCTCCGAAACCCCCCATCATGAACCCTCGGATCTACCCAACTGACTAAGCCATCTCCAGTTGCTACCGCGCCATGTTCCCCACCGCCTCTCCCACTCAACTCTCATCCGCCACCGCCTTCTGCCGCACCTACACCACCACCGTCAACACCAACACTGCCCTGACTCAATTCCCCCCCCGTGCCACCTCCGCCTGCGGCTCCTCCCCTTCCAAGTACTCCTCCATCTGCTCCTGCGGCGTCCCACCATCCCCGTCCCCTACCTGCTCCACCGACACCTCGGCCAACCTTCTCCGCAACGGCGACTTCGAATGTGGCCTTTCCCCTTGGACCACCTACACCATCGACGGCACAACCACCTCCACCCTCTCCTCCCCAGGCTACAATTCCGCGACTGCCTTCCAATTCACCATCGGCTCAACCACATCCATCTCCGACGCTACCGCGCGCCTCATACAGACCGTCTATAACCTCGAACCTGGCGCCACCTACACACTTACCTTTGCGACAAATATCGCGGGCCCGGACGCTGGATTCTGGGGCGTGATGATCAATGGGGAGCCGAAGCGGACCGTGGACGCGAGGGATAATCTGGGGGTTGGCGTGTGGAACGTCAACTCGTTTGATTTTGTGGATGATGCAGGGGACGCGACTGAGGTCAAGTTTGAGGTTATCACCAGAGAGCCCGGGAGTGTGTTTAAGCTTGACCAGATTTCGCTAGTGAAGAAATCGGTTTAAATGGGCAGTGAAGTATCTGTCGGAAGAAGATGATCGGGGTAGCCAGGAAGCTGGAGACACATTGGGATAATCTCTTATCATCTCTCTGATGTAAAAGCAATGCCAAGCTCAAGATTGAGTAAAAAGTGCTGTAAGCTTAAATTTATTACCTAGCTGATCTCGGAACAATCTTACACAATCACAGCTCAGGGCTGCTTATTCATCGTTCAGGTTGCAGCCACATGTGCTCAGGTCTGAAAGTGGAAATGGGCTTTGGAGAGGTCAGAATTTGGGTGTGAGTATTATGGCATCTTGCCCTTGTCCTTTTTCAGCAAGAGCCAACGCGTCGAGACTGCTCAGCATGCTATATTAGTACATGATGACTGGGTTAATGGTTAAACACCAAGGTGGATGAAGTGACTCCCAGTGGAATATATCAAGCCGAAGCGGATCTTCGTCATGTTGAATGAAAACAAAGGGCTAGACGCGGCCTGTTCGTGCTGAGTCCTATAATAGATGCTATAACCATTAAGAAGCAAAAGGAAGTCATCGGCACCACGAGATAGTCAGAAGAGATAGAAGTTCACAGGTTTGGACCGTAATTCTCCCACCTGCTGCTCGAGCTGGGATCTGGCTGTGAAAGGATATGTGATATATGCCATCTGGCATCATATTTTGTATGCAGCTACAATTGACTCTGACATGGGACAACTCGAAGCTGCACCGAAGGTCTACCATCTCTCTGGAATAGTGAGGACTAAAGTCGTGGCCTGCAGAGCGCCAAGACCGACCAATACAGGGGTTGCCAAGCCCTTACGAACTACGTACCAAGTACTTACGTAGTAACCACATCGAGTCGATCAAAGAAAATACAGTATGCATGAAGCTACATACCAAGCCGCGTTTGATGTTTGACCGGGCAGAAGGGCTTCTTGATAATTCACATTCACATTCGTCGATCATAAATGTGGTATTGCTCTTGCACTCTGTTTCAACCTCCACATGCTGTGTAAAGGCGTAGGGATGTTACCTCGAAGTCATCCATTTGCACATCCACCCAATGCAGCAAAATTCTTAGCACGGCGAAAGCCTATCTCAGAGAGAAGAGTCCACTACACCACAATTCTCTGTCCTTCGGCGCGCAGACAGACCCTAGCACTTTCGGTCGACGTACCGGGCCTGTTCGAAACCAAACCCTTCTCTTGGAAGCGGTCACTCTCCCTCTTGTCGCAATCTCCACCCAGCGACCGAACTCTGTACTTCCGCGGCCACCCCAATGCTTTCAAATGCATCATCGTCCTTGAAGAACTCGGTCTGCGATACGAAGTCGTTCAACTCGAAGGAGGTAGCGATCCTGAAACAATACCTGGCTTTCTCCACAAGAACACCAGCGCGCGCACTCCTACTCTCCGCGATGGAGACATTGGTGTCTTCGGCTTCGGCGGGATAACAGCGTACCTAGTCGACCATTATGACCCCTCCGCTTCGCTGTCCTACCCACGTGGCACGCCGGAATATTACACCATGCAGAGCTGGTTTCTGACTCAGGTCAGCCGCTCTAAGGCGAGGTTTGTCTCCCAGGAGTCGCCTCATGGCATCATCGTGTCATACCATAGGTCAGAACGTATAATCAAGGACTTGGACGCAAGGTTATCCCAGGTGGAGTGGCTGTCGGGTGACAGATATACGTTTGCGGATATTGCTAGTTATGGCTGGGCGAGGTGTAACCCAGCCCTGAGGACAGTTGATTTAGCTGCCTTTCCAGCCTTCAAGCGCTGGGTAGAGAGGATCGAAGGGCGGAAGGCGGTTCAGAAGGCGATTGACACACAAACTCGCTTGCTGAAAGAAGGGAAAGAAGGCAAAGAAGGCAAAGAAGGCAAAGAAGGCGAAGAAGGACAAGCATCCGCTGCACCAGAACAGGGGATGGACAGATAGTAAGAACAGAAGACACAAGACCGGCGCAGTATATATGTACATTACATTGCGTTTGTTGCTAGTGAGAGCTCTAGAACCTTGACATCAGCATGTGTACCAAAATGCCATGTGATATGCCACCGATATGACATGAGACAGGGCAAAGACGATAAGATACGTTAATAGCTTAACCCACAGCTTTGCATAGCATATTATACACAAGGCCTAGATAATCGAAAAAGCACTAACTCGGTCTACAATACATGTTCCTTGCGCATTTCATCCAGATCCACGTACCAGTCAGATATCCCGCCCTCGAAGTCCATCCCATCCTGTCCCACTTCCAAGCCGGGGGTGACCCATTCCATCCCTAGCCCGTGAACCCAGCTTTGCCTCCCCCCAAAATCCTCAGCCCACGTTTCGACAGCAGGCTGAGAAGTCCAGTCTAAGCACGACTCCTAGTCCTCGATCCAATCCCCTCCGTAGCCCTGGGCTTGGGATTCTTCTTCTTCTTCCCCGCCGCACCACCAGCGCCAGTGCCAGTGCCAGTTCCCTTGGGTCGGCCTCGACCTTTCTTGGCTTCATCAGCACCATTGGCCTGCTTCTTTACCTTCTCCTTTTCGGCTGGGGCGGGTTTCTCCTCCGCCGAGGCCGCCTTCTTCTTTTTGCTGGCAGCAGGTTCCTTCTTCTGTTTCTTCGCTGCCGGCTTCTTCACCTCTTCTTTCTTCTCTTCCTCTGCTTCCTCCTCCTTATCTGCTGCAGCCTTTTCCTCTCCAGCGTCGTCCGCGCCATCGCCATCGCCATCTTCCTCAAGTTCGCGTTTCTTCTCTCCCTTCCCATCCCCATTCTCCTTGGGCGCGGGACTCTTGCTCGTCTTCGCGCCAGAGCCCGAACCCGAGCCCGAGCCCTTCTCATCGACCATCAGCTCGCTGGCGCGTTTTACAACATCATTGCCGGAGCGGCCGATATGAACGGCGGGGTTAGTGTTGCCGCGCTTGGATTTGATGGCGATTTCGCCCTCGTCTTTGGTCTCCACGACTGTGCCGCCAGCCTGACCGCCGCCCCAATTCCAGGAGACTGTCGCGAATGTTAGTGGCTTGATGTGCGCGCTGAGTGTGGAAGCATTGAGATTGACGCCGCTTACCTTTATCGCCTTTCTCGGGTTCGTCGTTGGCCATGATGACGTCAAGATGGCAATGCGATTGAGGGAGAGAAGAGTGATGGGGAGGTCAAAGTGATGCGATTAAGGTCGCGAAGGGTACGCGATAGTAGGGAAGGCGAAAGGACTCGAAAACAGCTAAGTTTGGATATGATCGAGGAGGAGCATGGGAGAAGAGGAGGGTTGGTTGTTGTGATCTGTGAGACCGGAGAACCGAAGCGACCTTGGACGCGGGCCAGCCTACTACCCATGCGGGAGGCGCGCTAGGGAAGCTTACCTGGCGACCACCTCAAGTCAGGGGCATGGGGGCATAGTAATAAGTAAGGTGGCTGGTTGCCAAGTTACACGGTCACGGTCATGATCACGGCCATGGTCATGATCTTGGTCATGTTCAATGAGATTTGGGCTGCCGTAGTAGGCCAGCAGCGACCTTTCCCCCGTATGACAGCATCTGTATACAAAGGAAGTAAGAGAGCTGCGAGGTGTCGCTGGGAACTAAAGCGCCTCAGCTGAAATTGCCTCAAACCCTTGAAAGTCCAGCTTTTTCATCGAGGCAGTTTCCATCCTACCCGGTGGTCTAATCCTTTGGGGATATTCTTCAAGACTCAACCGGCCACCAAATCTTCCGAGGTTGGTATCATAACGTTTTCACATCTGTGCAGGAGATGAACTTGACACATTCGCGGGCGGAACGGACGCCCAGTCCTGGCCCCATAATGGTGCAGGTCATGTTTTAGCTTTGCCACAAAGGCACGGTTGACATGCTGTATCACTATTCCGAACCTGTCTCGGCCCGAAGCTTGGCGCCAAAATTCTTTTGCATAGAATTTTGGCACGGAGCTTCGGCCCGACCATCTATCATTGAAGTTGCACTCAGGCTCAGCAACAGCATACCTGCCAGGAGTATGTAGCATGTGCCTGTGTTTGCAACACGAGGCAATGTTTGACCATCCCCTGCTGCGGAAATATCACTGGATAAGTCGCATTCCCCAGCAGGAATCCCATATATGGCAACATGGGATATGTACTTCGAGTTGAATCCACAGGTGCATTCACAATTTTGTTCTCTTTGCCTTGATGGGCAGTGTTCTTTCTGCGTGGTGCTGGCCGCCATCCTACAAAGAAGAAGCGGTTCTCGTTCGAGGAGTTCTTTTCTGGCATACTGATATTGCTCTCGGTTACCCTCTTGATTGTTGCAGAGGTCATGGAGTGTGGTTTGGCGCGTCCAGCAGAAGGGAGACGTGGCCAAAGGCGCGGCACATCAACTGAACAAACTCATCAACATGCCACTACTGCTGTTCAAACCACTCATTGAGAACCTACGAGCGTGGGAGGTTCGCAGAACACATGTAATGATTCCACAGGGGCCCATACTGCCAGTCTAACGACGGCACGCGGAGAAGCGAACCCACGGGGTGCTCATATCACACCCACAAGACCACTGCATCCAGCTCAAACCCATCCAAAATACTGCTAGCAGAGAAGCTAGATAGTTCAGCAAGGCTACCTACCCCAGTGCAGGTTCCTCCGTCGATACTGAGTACAGCAGCTCGCCCGCAAGCTACTCCAGCTGCGTCGCCCGCGGCATTTCGAACCAAGCCCGTCCAGCTAGAGCGCACAGAAAAACTGCTGCGCTGGATAGAGGTGAATTGAACCTATCACTGAGAGGACAGACGGCAACTAAGCCGGCAGTTGTACCTGATGCGCGACCTAAGCCAGCAGTTGAAGGCATTCAAGAAGGATTGTCAAATATCAGCCTAGCTGGTCATGATGGAGGTAGAGTAACAGAAACGAATCTAATTCCCCCTCCCACACAGGCAATTCGGCCATCAGATGGGCTAGGATCAAATACAGGCTTCTCTATAGGCGCCGGCTCTTCGACAGGCGCAGTTCCTCCGCCGCATGCAGGTTCCTCGACCGGCGCAGGTACCTCACGTTCTCACCCACCAAGTGAAGGGTTCCCACCAAGACAACCAGAAGCGAGACAACCCGGTAATGCGAGAGGCATGGCAACAGGGTCGGATGTTGCACCGAGTTCTATGCCACAAACGAGACCTCCTGCACCAAGAGGACGTGCAGGGCTAGAGTTCTGCACATCTTCAGGAATGAAGATTTGGTTCGTGACAGCGTGCCTACTTATTGCAAAGAATACACAACACCACAAAGCAACGTTGAAAAACTTCGTAGAGACCCTCGCCACCCTCGCCACGAAGTACAATAAAAGGCTACCCCCTCCGCGTGCTGATATGAACCCTAATTTACTTGCAGACGTGGATGCGGATGCAGAACGCAGACCTTCACAATGGTGCCTGGTTCAAGTACTAGACGATGAGACTTCTAATCGATTAAATAGCGCCAATCTCACACCTGAAGAGTCACCATGTAAATCACTTACTTTGAACCACGTAGAAGGACCACTGCAACAGCACAAACTGATCTCCCCTGTGTTCAATGTGTTTCCTGGTTCACCGTGGCGGCAGAGTGAGAACGAGTTTTGGAGATATCTTTCGAATCATTGCCATATTGAGGGAGAGGTATACCATGGTACTCATGTTCATGTCTTCAGGACGCCTAACATCAATGCGAAAGAGGGTCAGCGCCTGGCCTTTGCAATCCTCCAATCTGAAACAGCAATTGAGGCTTTGGTGCCAGACCGTGCGGGCCATCCAGATGCTAGGAGTAATTGGCTACATAGCGAGTTCCTTGCACGGCAAGCAAGATCTCGACGCGACGTCATAAGTTTTGTAGAGCACCAATATTGGCGATGTGGTCTGCCTACAACTATGCAGTGTCACGATAGCTGTGACCAGAATTTTTGTTGGAACTTTCGAAGCTAGGAACGGAGGAGCCCAAACGTGATAGAGTTCCGCAAACCTCCACCAAGCACCTCACTTCTTCAGGTTCTAGGCTGGGCCGAGTTCACGTTGTGTTTCGTTCAAGCTTCGATACGTGCCCACTGCGCGACCTGGTTGACATTCAGGCGAATGTAGGAGGCCTGCGTGGCTTTGGTGCCGGTACACTGTACACTGTACACTGGCTTCACAACGAATGTGAATCTTTCAACGCGATTTGGAATGGCATCCTATCGAATGCAATGCTGAAAACCTAGACCTTCCTTTCCCCATAACTAACCCCAAGCAGGCATCCTCAGCGAGCTGGAGCTGCTTGGCAGGATGGTCAGAGAGGACAGGAGGTGCTGGAGGGACTTGCAAGGGCATAGATATTGCA
Source organism: Endocarpon pusillum Z07020 (assembly GCF_000464535.1). Taxonomy (NCBI): domain Eukaryota; kingdom Fungi; phylum Ascomycota; class Eurotiomycetes; order Verrucariales; family Verrucariaceae; genus Endocarpon; species Endocarpon pusillum. The sequence continues at coordinate 118,980 of NW_006913602.1, forward strand.
TGCGATTCACTCAATAGCGCGCGGCTCAACAGCTGAAAGACAAGGGTATATTTTGGGGGACATTAAATATAACATAGCCTGGATAATACGGAGTCATAACTAAGCCCGTGCCGTGCTGTTGGTTGAGCGGAGGTCGGCATACCAAGACTTCCGCTGCCAAGCATAATTATCGGCACGGTGTAAAATATACCGTAGTGACCGGTGTATCATATAGTACGTCTCCAACCTACTGGCATCTATGATCGATTTTGGCCGATTTTGGCTCAATTTCGGCCGAAGGTTGCACCGCATCTTCAAATCTATCCCACTCCAAGCTGCATCACCATTGGAGACTTCCAATAAAAGGCTGAGGACTATTTCGATCAACCTGCATAAAACTTCCCCATCTCCGTCTCCGACTAGCTCCGACTAGCTCCGACGACATCCGACGACATCCGACGACATCCGGGCTCATTATGAAGTTAACGGTCACTGTACCTGAAGCTCTCCCCAAGATCCTTATCTATTTGGAGCTCCACTCTAGAATTTCTGCAGCAGTAGATAACACCTTTACCTCGAGGTCGTTCCTAATCTTCAATTGCTTCTCGTGATGCGGCACTGTTGTGCTTCATTCAAGTAGCGTCGCATTTCTTATATTGATAATTGCCCGCATTTTTTCTCTCTACAAACATTCCCAACGCTTTGCTATACTCCTGAACTTGCCCAGGATGGCATCTGCCCATGCATCGACAAAATCAGCCACCCCTCGCAATGGCTCCTTAACCTCCTCTTCAGGCACCTCCGAAGAAGACATTCCTAGACCCATAAGCCCCGGTCCTCGATTTGAGCCCATCCGCACAAGTACCTACACCAATCGAGGATCAACCTACACCAGTCGAGAATCAATGTTGGAGTATGGGTTCCCAACAGAAGACGGGCCTGAATTAGCTGAGATTGCCACCATTCTCTCCAGAGCGGAATCTCTCGCTACAAGGCCTGTTGAATCCAAGTCAGAAGATGGAGCACCCCAGCTTAGGCGGCAGGACACTGTCGCAGGAATGGAATACAATGATCCCAAGTTCAACCCAGAAACTCCCGAATTTGATTTCTATCTTTGGGCACGAAAGTTTCTGCAGACCATCGAGAAGGAGGGAATCAAGCAAAGGCGTGCTGGGTTTACGTTCAAGAACCTTACCGTTTCCGGCTCAGGGGCTGCCTTGCAATTACAGAAGAATGTCGCGTCGTTGCTGATGGCACCTTTCCGTCTTCGAGAATACTTCGGTGATGCCCCAGAGAAACAGATCCTGCGAAACTTCAACGGGTCGGTCAGAAGTGGAGAGATGCTTATCGTGCTGGGGAGGCCAGGTAGTGGTTGCTCGACCTTTTTAAAATCCATCTGTGGTGAGTTAGCAGGACTGGAAATGGATAAGAAGTCAGTGGTACACTACAATGGAATCCCACAAGATCGATTCATCAAAGAGATGAGAGGAGATGTCGTCTACAACCAGGAGAATGAAAAACATTTTCCTCATCTTACCGTTGGCGAAACCCTGGACTTCGCCGCTGCCGCTCGTACTCCTTCAGCACGAGTCCTGGGCGTGCCCAGAAAAGACTTTTCGCAATACATGGCAAAAATCATGATGAACATTTTTGGGCTGGGCCACACAAGGAATACCAAAGTCGGGAACGACTTCGTTCGAGGTGTCAGTGGTGGTGAAAGAAAACGAGTCAGTATTGCAGAGATGGCTCTGGCAGGTTCCCCTTTGGCAGCCTGGGACAACAGTACTCGTGGTTTAGATGCAGCTACTGCTTTAGAGTTTGTTCGATCTTTGAGGGTCGCTTCGAACATTGCAGGTTTCACTAATGCAGTCGCGATTTACCAGGCTTCTCAGAGCATATACGACCTTTTCGATAAGGCCATTGTCCTTTACGAAGGCCGCCAGATTTACTTTGGACCAGCTGACGCCGCGAGAGCGTATTTTGAGAGCATGGGCTGGGTTTGTCCACCCAGGCAGACAACTGGCGACTTCCTCACTTCCGTAACAAATCCTCAGGAACGAAAGGCTCGCGATGGGTTCGAAAACAAGGTTCCAAGAACTGCTGATGAATTTGAGAAATACTGGCTCCAGTCAGAGAACTACCAGTTATGTTTACAGGACATTGCTGAAGCCGAGGAGGAGAATCCAGTCGGAGGCGGTGCGTTGGACGCATTCCGTGAGTCTAAGCATCAAGCTCAAGCAAAGCACGTCCGACCGAGGTCACCTTACACGATCAGCATTCCCATGCAGATCAAGATTTGCACGATTCGCGCGTATCAGCGGCTGTGGAACGACAAGGCGTCGACATTGACGACAGTGATTGGCCAGATTGTGATGGCTCTCATCATTGGTAGTATTTTCTACGGCACTCCTCAAAGCACTGGCTCATTCTTCGCCAAAGGCTCCGTCCTTTTCTTTGCTGTCCTCTTGAATGCGCTTATTGCAATCACGGAAATCAACGGACTTTATGACCAAAGACCAATAGTTGAAAAGCACGTCAGCTACGCCTTCTACCATCCTTTCACGGAAGCCCTCGCGGGGATAGTCTCGGACATTCCAGTCAAATTTCTCATCGCAACGTGCTTCAACATTATCCTATACTTCCTGTCTGGACTGCGATATGAGGCTGGTCCGTTCTTTGTGTTCTTCCTCTTCAACTTTGTTGCAATGTTGACTATGTCTGCCATCTTTCGAACTATAGCTGCCGCTACGAAGGCGATCTCCCAGGCATTAGCTATTGCTGGAGTACTGGTTCTTGCTATAGTGATATATACCGGTTTCACGGTACAAATCAGCTACATGCATCCCTGGTTCCGCTGGCTCAACTACATCAATCCGGTTGGATACGCCTTCGAAGCCATATTGGCCAACGAAGTTCACAACCAGCGATATGAATGTGCTCCAACAAGCCTCATCCCTCCTTACGGCACCGGCGACAACTTCCAGTGTGCTGTGGCTGGTGCTGTTCCAGGCCGAACGTCCGTTCTTGGTGACGACTGGTTGCGGTTATCTTACGGATATAGCTATTCCAACGTCTGGCGCAATCTGGGAATCCTTCTTGCCTTCCAAATCTTTTTCTACTTCACATATTTGGTGGCAACCGAACTCAACGCCAAGTCAACCTCTACAGCCGAGTTTTTGATCTTTCGCCGAGGTCACATCCCCAAATATATGGAGCGTGAAAGCAAGGACATTGAGGCTGGTAAGGCGGACTCCGCCGCTGCTACAGCAGTGTCGTCCAACGATTCTTATCAAGGTGCGAAAGCGAGAGAAGTCGGCGCGTTGCCTGTTCAGAAAGACATATTCACTTGGAGAGACGTCACTCTTGACATCAGCATCAAAGGTGAGCCTCGAAGACTACTTGACCATGTCTCGGGCTGGGTGAAGCCAGGTACGCTTACTGCTCTGATGGGTGTTTCGGGAGCGGGGAAGACAACTTTGCTTGATACGCTGGCTCAAAGAAGCAGTATTGGAGTTCTTACAGGTGACATGTTTGTCAATGGCAAACCTCTTGACCCATCCTTTCAACGGAAGACTGGGTATGTACAGCAACAGGATCTACATTTAGAGACCACCACAGTACGGGAAGCATTACGATTCTCCGCCACACTTCGTCAACCGGAATCTGTCTCCAAGGCTGAGAAATATGCTTTCGTCGAAGAGGTTATCAAGATGCTTAACATGGAAGATTTCAGTGAGGCGATTGTCGGCAATCCTGGCGAAGGTCTGAATGTGGAACAGCGAAAACTATTGACCATTGGTGTCGAACTTGCTGCCAAGCCAGCTTTGTTACTGTTCCTTGACGAGCCCACGTCCGGTCTTGATTCGCAAAGTTCTTGGTCAATCATCGCTTTCCTACGCAAGCTGGCGGATAGCGGGCAGGCGGTACTGTCAACCATCCATCAACCATCTGCAATTCTCTTCCAAGAATTTGACCGATTGTTGTTTCTCGCTAAAGGAGGCAAGACCGTCTACTTTGGAGACATCGGCGAGAATTCGAAATCGCTACTTGGATACTTCGAGAATCATGGGGCCCGAAAATGTGATGACGAGGAGAACCCGGCGGAGTATATGCTCGAGATTGTCGGAGTCGGCTCACGGAACAAGTTGGACATTGAATGGCCAGAGGTATGGACGAGTAGCCAGGAGAGCAAGGATGTGCAAGCCGAGATTGATCGTATTCATGCCGAGAAACAAAGAGAAGCAGTCACAGATCGTGGTGAATCCACTGGCGAATTCGCCATGCCTTTGACTGCGCAGATTTACGAAGTTACTCTCCGAGTTTTCCAGCAATACTGGCGAACTCCGTCTTATGTTTGGGGCAAGTTTACGCTTGGGCTCGCTTCGGCTCTCTTTATTGGTTTCTCTTTCTTCCTTCAAAACACCTCTTCGGCTGGGCTACAGAACACCCTGTTCGCCATTTTCATGTTAACATCCATCTTTTCTACTCTTGTTCAGCAGGTAAGCATTTCCGTTTGTTTGTTCGCCGCTATTCAAGCTGATACCAGACCACAGATCATGCCCCGGTTTGTGACTCAGCGCTCTCTCTACGAAGTGCGTGAACGCCCTTCCAAAGCATACTCGTGGATCGCCTTCCTCGTGGCCAACATCTCCGTCGAGATTCCTTATCAAATCCTCCTTGGCATCCTCGCCTGGGCCGCCTGGTACTTCCCAGTTTTCGGAGACAACCAATCGGCCGAACGCAAGGGCCTCATGCTCCTCTTCTGCATTGAGTTTTTCCTCTTCGCCTCTACTTTCGCACACATGGTCATTGCCGCCTTGCCCGATGCCGAAACTGCAGGCAATATCGCCACCCTTCTCTTCAGCATGGCACTAACCTTTAATGGCGTCATCCAAAACCCCAATGCCCTCCCCGGCTTCTGGCTCTTCATGTACCGCGTCTCACCCCTAACATACCTCATCTCTGGGTGGGCCAGCACAGGCCTAGCAGGAAAAGCAATCGATTGCGCCGACAACGAACTCGCACAGTTCAACCCCCCAGCTAACCAGACCTGCGGCCAATATCTTGCCGACTACATCTCTGCCGGCGCAATCGGCCAGCTCCAAAACCCGGAAGCCAGCTCCGATTGTCGCTACTGCCCTCTCAGCAACTCGGATCAATACCTCGCCGCCGTCAATATCAGCTACGACACCCGCTGGCGCGATTTCGGCATCGGGTGGGCATATGTCGTCTTCAACATTGCGGCGACGGTGTTGCTATATTACATGTTTAGGGTTAAGCATTGGAGTCCCGCAAGTCTAGCCAAGGGACCCGCTGTGTTGGCCGACAGGTTGGCGAGGCTTGGTCGCAGGATCTTTACGAGACATGCGGAGCCGACACCGAGAGGGAAGGAGGATGTTAATCATAGGATTTATTGAGTTTTTTTAAAGATGGGGTCAATGATAATAGGTTGGCTGTTGGTTTCTTCTATGCGTTTGGCCGGGTTTGCATGGGATTCTGGGAAAGCAAGCGATTGAGCGAAGTTTACGATATTCTTGTTGGTGTGGAAAGTAAGGCGTTCGATACTACCAGTACACAGTAATTAATCCGAGCGTATCGAGCGTGGATTTATTAGGTCCTCGCAATGTTTCAATTCTCTTGAAACAATCTTTGAGCCTAAGTTCGAACATGTTACTTCTTTTCCTAAGATCAGACGATGTAGTAGTAGATCAGACCATCCGCATACGAGTCTAAGAATCCAATCTGTTTCTTGGTGGTGAAGCCAGAGCGAGAAAGGCATGCTATGCTGTGCTGTGCTCGCCTAGGCTAGGTGGACCAGCAAGAAAAATGTCCTTCGTCGTTCATAGATGGATGGGAAGTAGGTCGTAGGTCGGAGGTCGTAGGTCATAGGTCGTAGGTGCTGGGGCACCCATTCATTCTGATTCTGATTCTGATTCCATTCAGTTTCTTTCTCTCAATCACCACCGTCTTTCATGGATTTCTGGAGCAGGGAGTTGGGGAAAAGTTCGATTACTTCATTTCAAGCCATCCAACTAACTAACTACTACTTATCACCCCTCCTCGCTCTCTTGTTTCTCTCTTCCTCCGAGAATTAAACCGGCCTACTCGCTTTCACGCCTCTTCATTGTCATCATCATCGTCATCGAGCATGAGCGAGCAGCTTGCTAATTGCATTCGCGCTGGGGAATCGGTTGAAAATGCTCTGGGGGGTGGGAGTGTGAAGGGAGGAGGAGGTGGTGGTGGTGATGTAAGAAGATGACGGACGTTCCTTCCACTGATTCTGATTCTGATCCGAAGGAAGATGGTCAACCTCAGTTAGAGAAAACATCTTGGCGCACGCGTCCCTCCAGGCTTTGATTTACTGTGGCTGACTCGGCTGCTAGAAGCTGACACGTTGTAATGTCGGATAGGATGGGATTGGTGAGTAGTACTATAGTACTCCGTACTTCAGGCGAGAGAGTGGCCTTGGTACTGCTCGCAAGGCGATGTATGATCCTCCCGTTGGGTTCCTAAGGCTTCACTACATCTGTCTGAATCCAGCGGTCTTCGTTCCTTGGAGCGTGGAAATGAACTCAGCCTCTGCGTGTGCATCTATCGAGTCCCTTGCCGTCTCCATCACCAGCGCTTATTCCTGCCTCTTTCTTCTTCACCACCACACTTCAGGTCTGTTTGTTGCATGGAATGTCCAATCAAATTCATTCTAGCGCCGTTGTCCACTGCATCTGTTGATTCAGTGATAGTTCTCCGCTCTTCTCGTTCAAGAAAAGGAAACATCCCCATTACTGTGCACTTCCATATTTCCAAATCTTTCGGCATCCAGACCTTCCATCCTCTCTCCATCCCCCTCTTCATCCCTTCTCCTCTTCCTCTCTATCGCCCCAGGCTCCATCTCATCCCGCAACCTGATCAACGCCTGCTGCTCCTGCGCACGTGCCATCGACCTCTGAGACTGCCTCTCCAACGCCATGAGAGACTGTTGGTCCTGCCACCACCTCTGAAAATCCAGCACCTTCCCCTCCCGCCTCGCCTCCTCGGCGGCAAAAACAACGGCGTGGCTTCGAACAAGCTCCTCGAGGTCTCCCCCTACAAATTTCTTTTGCGCCTCGTCTGCCGTCATGTCACCACTTTCGCAGGCTCGGACGGCATCAACGAAGCTCTTGGCCAACCCGACATCTCCACCACCATGGCTCTTGCTTTCGATCGAACTCGGTTTGGGAGGAATGTGTTGTACTACTTTTTCATCCGCAAAGGTGTAGACGCTAATTTTCTTCGAGTCATATTCTATTTCGCCCTTCGAACCATAGATCCTCCCTCTTCGATCGCATTGAGCCTGTGTTGCGTAAGTGAGGTGGAAGATCGCTGTCTTCGGCCCCCGGGTCTCATAGTCTCGTCCATCTGGATGATTAGCGCCTAAGGGATCAGGTTCTTCATTCCACGTCATCGTGACAGTTTGATCGTCGACAACATCATTATCGCTTTCATAGACACAACGGCCGTACCAGCTTCTATCCTTCACGCGCTTGACTTCCATCCCCGTCGGGTCGGTAGCGTCATAGTCTTCGCCCAGTTTCTGCATCAGCACAGCTTCCGCTTTTTCCCATCCTTCCTCGGTCGAGGAAGCAGAGGAGACGAGATCCTCGATTTCGGGAACAACAATCTTAAGCGGCCAGCCTGCATCCTTCTCCTTTCTCAGCCATTTATCGCGATAGATCTTCTTAGCCGAAAACGAACACCCATCTTCTCCTAGCGGACAAGTCAAACAGTTCGTCGCCTTTCCAGCAGTAATCGGCTTCCTCGCCCTCCGGAAATACGACAACGCGCCCGAACTACTAACCGTAGCCGGCAAATGCGGCGTAGCGCGCTCATCTGTGACATCAGCTGGCGAGCAGAGAAGCCACAGGATGAAGTCGATGTCATGGCAAGATTTGGTGAGTAAAGTCCCTACACCTCCGGGCGTGGTGTGCCGCCAGTTCCCGCGCACGTAGGAGTGGGCGAAGTGCCACCAGCCGACTGGCTCGGTGTGTTCGAGCGAGATCACATCGCCGATCGCTCTGTCTTGGAGGAGTAGACTGCGAAGGAGGGTGTTGTGCGGGCTGTAGCGGAGGACGTGGCCGATGGAGAAGATTTTGCGTTGATTTGAAGATTTTGGTTGGGAAATGGGGTGGGTGTCATGGCGCTGGGGGAAGAGGTCCGGGGAGGTGTCGATGGAGGAATATGCAGCCCCTATACTCAGACAGTCCGCCAAGCTTAGCGCAAGCGGTTTCTCGCATAGAATGTGTAAGTTTAGATGCTCAAGGGCGTGTAGGATCTCTGCATGGGACTCGTCCATTGTGCAGACGAAGACGCCTGTGATCACTACTTTTGGGTCTGATTCGTCGTTGTCGCCAGTGCCAGCAATTCCACCCTGCTTCTCTTTCTCCGCAACCTGAAGCCGTCTTGCATCCTCCCACGCAATCCACTCCTTCCAATCCACAAACTCCTGACCACGCCTACTCTTTCCCTTGCCTTCATCCTCACCATCACTCGCTGAAGAGTCCTTTCCCCAGATGAATTTCCTACCGAAATCGGCCCGCTTGAAGGGATCCGGTTCTGCAACGGCAGCGATCCTCGCTGGTAGCACAGATGTGCAAGATTCACTGTTAGTGGAGCTGTTGCTGGTGACGGCGACAGCTCGAGAGTAGGCTGTACCACGGGATCCGGCGCCTATGACCAGGAAATTGAGCGACATCGTATTTGGTTTCCTGGAGTTTGCCTGAAAGAGTAAATGGTAAAGCAAGGCTTGTGGTGAAGCTAAGGCAGAGAGTGCAGATCCACACGACTGTACGCCTTCTTTCTTCTTTTTTTTTCCTGCTCGGATTGAAAGATCGTAGATGTTTGTCTCTTTCAAGAGAACCTCGTGGTTTGGTCTATCCCACTTCTAGCCGAGGGCTCAATATCTGTTCGAGATTGAGTGCCGTCAAATACGGAAATCCTTACTCGGCCGCGTTTGATCGTGGTTCTAGTGGGGCTGGGAGCTCAATGGCATGGGCAAGGCTGGTTGGTGCTCATGAAGAACGTGAATCAATCAACCTGTCATGAGTTTTCTATCAGCATGTAAAACAAGGACATAGCTCCTTGAGTTCGGAGAAGGTTGGCAAGGCTGTCATTCGTTCAGCCTTGCATTGTGTACGACACGATTTCAGATTCAGCCAAGAAGTCATCTGTAATCATACAGTTACAGTAACAACCAATACGGACAAGAGGTTTGTCAGACTACGCTGAGCATGGACTATTTAAGGCTACAGTAATGCCAGAGTCCAAACTGCCCAGATTCAAATCTTGAACAGGCATACAAACACAAATATGTATATGTCACTGTAGCTGGTCCGAAGGGTCCTCCATCACTCCGCCCTCAGCTTAGAGCCTAGGGTTTCCAAACCTAAGTTGTCCTACGATCGATGACCAACAAACTTCCACTTGATTGTATAGATGATACTCTATTGTTTCGACTCTTTGTACGCGTGGGATCTCACATGACCAGCATTGACCACCACTCGAGGCAGGCACTCGTATGCGCCAATCTCAAAACATCCGCAACTGACACATTGACTCTCTTTCAGGCGTTCTCGGAAGATGTGGCTGCCAAACTGACATCAAGCTTGACATGCAATTGCAGAACTTGGAGCCCATAATACTCTATTGAACTAGGCTTTTAATCATGTAAGTGCCTCCAGACGATTGTGCATGGATAAAAGAAACGAAAGATGATGAACCAAGGAGAAATCTGGGGTAAGAGGCAAAACACAGTACAGATGCGCCATACATCGCCTTTCCATGTCCATCTTTCCAAGCTTGAAGTGCAGAGATGTTTATAGAGAATTGAGCAATCATCACTGTTCCGCCACTTCTAAGAGGCATGTTAGAACAAAACTCGGGGTCAGTCTCAGCCCCTGACAAGAGATCCTATTCCTCGTCATGCATTCAGTCATCATGTATGCGTGGAGGGCTGGTTTTCATCCCTCGCATAGACTGTAAAAATTCAATCAATAACCCACCACTGAAAACGAACAAATTCTCCGGTGAATCGGTACTCCTCAGCCGCTTTTGCTATTTTTCCCTCAAGCACAACATCGTCCAAACTTTCTGCCGTCAATTGACATCTCCACCTGCATAGTGGATAGCCTTCTTCGCTTTTTTGGTCAAGCATCTCCACGAGCAGAGCATATTTGGACTTCTTGGATTTGTGGTGAGAAAGAATGATAGCGCCCGACCCTGTAAAGTTGTTGGGAGAAGTCTCCACCCAGATTTTATCCGAGCCCGTATCGTGGAAAGATATCACATACCCCGTGCCATCGGGTGTTACCACAGCGAAGTTTTCTGGAATCGAATTCTCACGATTAGGGGCGAATGTCATGCCAGGCAAAAACACAGCTAGGCCGACACCCTTCGGATGGAGAAACGAGCTGGGAATGGGTACTGAAGCCTTGGGATCGGCCAGATCGGGCGCATACGTGATCGAGCATACCACCCGATTCTTGATCCCGTACGGGGTCATAAATGTCAAAGGGGCCCACCGAAATCCTGGTGTCTGCTGCCTCGGTCCATAGGCAAAGAGTGCCGATTTAGGTATCCAAGGCAGCATTTGTAGGAGCATTGTCATCCTGTGCCGAGGTAAGGCATCGAGCAATGGAGCCGGGTCGAGGTGCATAAAGGTCGCAATGCAAATGGCTTCATCGTCTGGACGGCTTGTGCCCCGATGAGAGAGTGCTCGAAGCATATCATCAAGAGTACTTTCCGGATTCTTTTCGTGGTCCCATCGAGCAAAAGACATGATGAATTTGCGGCAAACAATCATGATTGACCTCGTGATCTGGAACTCAACGATGTCTCGATTCATGTGCTTGTGGACATCTTCATCTTCGGAGTCTGAAAACTCACTGATTGCGCTTGTGAGGTCAGAAAGTTCAAGGAGGCAATCTTTGCCAGCTAAGTACAGATCGAGAGCAAGGCTGCCCTCTTGATATGTCCACAGCCTCGTCTTCCATACTGAGCACAATAAGCGAGCCACGATCTCTACTGGTTTCGACACACTAGTAGCCTGCTGTAGGTCAGGGTCGAGAACGACGACTGCTACCGCTTCACGGTAGATTTGGTGCATGTCATGAATGCAACGATCACGATACTCATGAAATTGCGATTGAACAGGGATGCACAACGTGTCCAACCAGAAATTGGCCGTGGCACGGCCTTTCACTAGGTTTGACTCCATTTTGCTTGTTGCCGCTGGACAGAGCTTAGTGTCGTCGAGAGCATGGAGAATGCCTGCGAGCCTTCTAACCTGGCAGGCGGGGAGAGAGTTGTGCTCATGATTGCCCAATCCGTCCGTCCACACGTGGCTGAGTGCGAAATACGCGCTAACCTCGGACTCGGGTTCGAGTTTCGTACCACCCACGAGGATCTCGATGTCGTCGTTATCATCCGAGGTGGAGATGGCGACACACGGAGTCAGCCCTTCTTCTATTAACTCAATGACTCTTTCCGCTGGTGGTCCGAGAGATTCGCACTTGCAATCTGCACTGACGTGCTTAGCTTCGAGCGCTGCCTTCCCTTCGACCCGGCCAGCCACACAGTGACGGCCAATCTCATTGAAGTCAGCAGCCTTGCAAGCAGTGTGGTCTTGCTGCGCTCGTACAGTACCTAGAGAATACACGAACGCCTGGACGTCGGGTTGACACTGATCCTCAAGGAAACCCACTGTGTAAGGACACCAGCCCGCATCGACCATTCGGTCAGAAAGTAGCTTCATGTGATTTGGAGCTTCCAGTGCTGACCAATTTGTCTCTGGTATTATGTCAAGAAGAGCCCGCCGGAGTGCATTATTGAGGAGGGTTTGACAAAACAAGGACTCCAGCAATGGTTTGGATTCGGGTATATCCTCGCCATAGAACAACTGAAAATTGAGGATTCCATTGACTACCATTGCCCGAGACAGATATTCCCAGATGACAGTAGCCGCACAATCCTGCTCCTCCTTCGTCAACTCAGCCATGCGCCGCCTCCAGTCTTCAAGATAGTGCTTAAGTTTCCTAGTGGTGATAACTACCTGCTTCTCATCCTTCCCGGCTTTCTTCTGACGTATGAAGTCCTCTCTTGGAATCCTGATCCCCAGCACGGACTCCAGGAGGCCGAAGAAAAGCCATGTTTGTAAGAAAGCGGATATTTCCTCGAAGGAACGGCCGCCGGTATCCAATTTAAATTCACCGTCCGAAGGCTCCCAGGCTGTAAGATCCCATCCCTTACGCTTGGGGTACGTGAGAAAGTCGCTACTGTCCCAATCCTCAGTGCAAAAATAGGGAATGACGATTGGGGCTGTAGCACCGGTGAAGAGCAAATGTTCCATCACACAGTGTTTTTAGTATTCATCCAATGCCAGCACAATTAGGGTAGTGCATATATTAGCGATGGCATTTCATCCCTGGCACCCCCTCTGACGATAAGCTGTCGATTCATGCCCAGCGGCTAATGTAAACATCTGACTAGGCATCCACCTTTCTGTCGTAGAATTCGACATTGTATTCATTGGTTGATAACGCTGCTGGTGGTTACTCAAAGTGACATAAGTACCGATGGATACCTCTCATTTGATGGCGGCTGTTCGAGTAAACGCTAGCGGCTCTATCAACCAATGAAAATTTGTCAGATTTGACGGACCATCTGTTTTCGAAACACCCAGACGCAATCACGACCTTGTCTGCAGCAAATTAAGCATTTCTCATATGAGCCGGCACCAGGACGTCCCTACGATGTTGGGCGCTCAAGACCTGAATGTCAGGTATGATCAGTAATGTGAAACTTCCCAAGACTAACGTTCGATCAGAGTGGACATTCTCCGGTGTCGCGAAAATTTGTCATTGAAACTACATCTCAAAGGAGGTTTGAATGAAGTTTTGAGTACCTGACATCAGGAGAGGATCGATGGTCTTCAACGACCTTAGGCAGAGATCAGAGCTCAGCATGTCGTGTCTCTAGACTGGCTACAGAGTATGACTATGTTTGTCAAAATGTGCAGTAAGCGCTGATGGGTTGAAGGAAACACTGATGTGTGACCATACTGCGTCCTCGGTCCACCATGAACAGGTCCGGGACCATTTCCTGTACAATGCAATGAATGCTCGCTCTTGATTCTGCTCAAACCTTCGCCCGTGTTACGAATGGATGTCGCAATGCTTCGAGTGCTGTAATCCTCTTGTCACCCCTCAGGTCCAGGCACTTCTCAAGCAGATCAGCGAAGAGCTCGACCTCCTTCCTTTCATGCTCGTCAATCCGTTTCCCCTTTGGTGTCAACCTCTCTTTCAAACCTCTGACGGGCTTGGCTTTGACGTCAATAATTTTCGTCACTATTCTTCCAGTCAATTTGTCCTCCTCGATGGACTGAAAGTTTAGCAAATCATCAAAATATTGATACGTAAGATTGCCCTTCCGGAGGACTTTGTTCGGAAACTTGCCACGACACTCCATAATGGAACGGAGCATAGCATTGTTGTTGCGACCAGTGAACAGAATTTTGCCAGTAAAAAGCTCGAATAAAGTGCAACCCACAGACCACACATCGATGCCATAGTCGTAAGGAATTCCTAGAATGATCTCTGGGGCTCGATAGAAACGCGACACCAAATATGGCGCTGTTATATTCTCTTCGATTGAGCTGGCGGAGCCCAAATCACAGATCTTGAGAATGTTGCGAGCGTCATTGACAAGAATATTGTCCGGCTTGAGGTCAGCATGAAGATATTGACACTTTCGGAGAAGGGAGAGCCCAAGGAAGAGCTGTTGAGCGTACGCCCTGATCGCCTTGAGGTTGATACCCACGTCTCGGCCGAATTTCTTCAGTACCTCCCGCAAATTGAGCGACAGGTTCTCGAAAACCATGCAAAGATGACCTTTGTGCTCAAAACTTCTCTCGAGCCTAATGATGTGCTTTCTATCCTCAGGATCGCTTGCTGCAAGATCCTTCAGGATCTCAATCTCTTTGATACCAGCCTTCCGCATTGTATCATTGTTGCGCACAATCTTGATGGCCACAAGTTTGTTGGTCTTGGTGTCAGTAGCTCGAACCACAGAAGAGAACATGCCGCGGCCGAGATTCTGTAGGACATGATACCTTGATTCGAATAATTCCCCGGGTATAGTCATGTAGTAACCCTCGGCGTCGTCCCAGTTGTCCATCATTCTGACATCAAGAGCTTGACCAGTCTTAGCGTCCGTAGCACCAACTGGCTTTTCTGGCTTTAATGATGCCTCGCCAAACATGTCATCCTCGTCATCATCATCCGCAAACATGTCAAAAGGGTCTTTCCGTTTTTCTGGTTCATCAGCTTGGCCTTGGGAAGCTGTGGGGTGAGAGTGCTCTGGTCCAGATTCGTGCTGCTCCAGAATTCTTCTCTCTGTATTATCAGGGATGGTGATGTTCTCATTGAATAGACGCTTGTCGTGCCGAGCTCGCTCTTCTTGCATGTCCACAGTAGGATCATAATCCGCCGCAGATGGTTCCTCTTCGTCGCCAGCTACCGAACAAGAATATGAGTTAGCTAGACCTTCACCGTGCTCAAAATCTATCTCCTCTGGTGAAACCAAAGACTCTTTTGGTGTCTGAGGAGAAGTTGAATCACCACATTTTAGATGAGATGAATGTTCATTCTGGTCAAGAGTCTCAGGCTGGCTTGACTGTTCTGCAGCCTGTAATGTTCGCACCGAGCTAGAACCGGATGATATGGCATCTGTTCCAAGATGAAGTGCCTGAACTAGTAAAGGTGTTTCTTGATTACGATATTTCGCCTTTAGCGCTTCTCGACGTTTGCGTCGTTCCTCAATCAGCGCTGTCTCATCGACCACACCGTGTGCTCCGACAGATTCGGATTCGGGCTCTGTTAAGGCAAGAGCTTTGGCACTGTTGCATGGCTCAGTATCATGATAATCATGATGTGTTAAGACGTACTTATCTGCAGATACATGGATAGGATCTTTCGACTCAACCTGTGAAGACTGATTCTCGGATATTTTAGCATTTGACTTTGACGCAGGAACCACGCCAGAGGGCTTGCTCCGTCCGCTCACTGACTGTTCATCTCTAGATCTACTCTCATTTCTGCTTGCTTGAACTTCCCCGTCAGATTCGCCAACCTTGCTGCGGTTAAAAGTTGCGGCACGAATAGGTTTTTCGTCTAGCTGCGAATGTCGGAACGGAGAACGACTGCGACTGCGCGAGCTTGTTCTTGGACGTTGGTAGGAGCGACCATCGTCAGCTTTGTAGTCGAAAGCACGATGATGACGGGAATTGGAAGCCGAATTAGATTCGATATATGGCCGCCGTCCATGACTTCGGTCGGAGAGGTATCTGTCATTTTCACGCCTCACTTTGTGTGGTCGCGAATGTGACACCTCAGAAGTATTTGTATAACCATCATTTCGACGACGCTTTTCACCTCTCAACGCGCGATAGGGGGAGCGGGATCGAGATCGCGGATTCCTCACAGGAGCAACATTTGTTCTGGTACGACGGTCAACGCTGGTGCCATTTTGGGAAGGCAAAGTTTGAGATGCCTTCTCTGAGTCTGATGTAAAGATTTCGCCTTCCGAGTGACTTGAGGGAGACGAGGTCATTTTTGAAGTTGTGGAGGTAATTTCACCGGCTTGGAACGAATCCTAGCCTTCAGGTGAAGGATTTGTTAGCCCAGGTTCGACAGACGAATACTGGAGATTGAGAAGGCCGACCAGTGATATTTTACCCGTTCAAGAGTTTTTGGATTGTGCATGAAGGTCTTCAGAAAGGCGAGCACAAGTTCCTAATTATTGACTATGCTGTTCCACGAGTACGAGATGGGATCTGAAGACGACCATCGAGAAGACTTAGATTCTAGTACATAGCTAGCGCCAAATCATGGACGGAGTCATGCATCAAAAGTCGTCAATATCCGCTAACTTGGACGAGGACAGTCTAGCTTTTCATGTACTAGCATGGTGTCAGCAGGTGGTGAGGACGTAGGGGTGGTCAGAGGGCGTAGCCGAAAAGAAGGTGTCAAAAGGTCTCTAGAATAAGGGGTATCTAGCAGCACTTCTAGGGCTACATCTCTATGGTACATTACTTACACAGTGCTAACGCTCAGCTAAAGTGTGCTAGTGGAACTATAATTTAGCGTATATTGGCGACTTTTGATGCACCACTCCGTACAATCTAGACATCTACAAAGAAATCGCTTCTTGCTCTTCGTCTCACAAAACCTCATTCTTCATCATGGGCAAAGGAAAGACAGGTGGGTATCCGTACCCCAGGTTGTTTGTTTACCCTTGCTAGTTCTTACATACTCGTCGCCAGGCACTGAACTTGACAACCCAAAACGGACGAAGGCGCCGCCGAAGGAATATACCCCAGAAGAGATTGCATTTCAAGAAAAAAAGAGGAAGGGTGAGTGCTTCGGCCTTAGCGACATATTTGTGCAATTAAAACTACAACTGAACTAATACCTGGGCAGATGCGGCCGAGCAGAAGAAGATGGCTGGTCAAGTGTCCAAATCGAAAGGCCCTCTGAAGACTGCGTCGCATGGCATCAGCGGCTCGGGAAAAAATAAAAAATGAATTTTGCATTGTACAGGAATGATCTGAATATCGTCTCAGTTGGGGTTTCAACTGGATCATGACTGATCCTCATATTCTGGCAATGCAAGCGACATCAAGGGCACGAGAATTTCAAATACGCAGCGGATTCTACATGAAACACTCTCGCTTGAATAGCTTATGTGAAATACATCTCATTTGATCAGCTCGTATACATCCAAAATTTCTCCGAGTGCAAGCCATTCAATGTCCCCGTCTCAAACAGCCAGATACATATCGAAAAAATATAGACCACAACGATTTGTTGTCCTATACCTTGGAAAATAGATGGTCCACAGTCCCCAAGTGTCAATGTTATCCTCTCTGACTCCGCCCACCCTGGCTCTTAAGAGTCAAGAACGGCAGGAGGAAAAGACTGAGTCCAGAACTTGCTAGCGAGACAAAGAAAGTCGCCCTATACTTGCCATACGCAGAAGAGAGATTGCTTTCATCTACTCCTAAAGCGTCCAGGCCATTGAAGACCGCCGTGGACACGGCAAAGCCCACACTACTGCTCAGTCTCATGACGGTGTTGAAGAGGCCACCAGCAACAGATTGCTGCGCCAAAGGTAGTGATGACATAACGTACATGTTGGTGACCGTAAATTCGAAGTCTGCTCCCACAACGCTAAGACACAATGCTGGGAAGATGAAAGCCCAGTAGGAGCTATCTTCTTGCATTACGCTGAGTAAAGTAAAGGCCAAGACGTAGCACACGGCGCCAACGGAGATCAATATTTTATTGCTGATGTAGTGCATTAGAAGACCGGCAATGATATTAACAAGGATACCGCCAATGACTTGAGGAAGGAGATGTACCGCGACCAGGAGGGGAGACATGCTGCGGATCTTCTGTAGGAAAAGGGCTAGGAAGAACATGTTACTGCTGAAAGCTGCGTAGCCAAAGGATATGATGGCTGTCAGCTGAAATAATTGTGTCAGCGGGATTCTCAGCGAGACTGCGATTGGAAACCCACAAGCGAGAAATTCCTGTCTTGCCATACATGCAACGGCATGAGGGGGTTCGGAGACAGACCTTGCCAGACCACAAAGGCGATTATCAAAATGATGCCGAAGGAGATGAAGGCCACGATATAGTTGGTTGACCATCCATACGGTGCAGCGGCGGCTAATCTATCGCACCCATTAGCAATGTGGATCACTTGTCCGAAATAGACCATACGTAATTCCACTTAGCAAAAGTGCAAGGCCAGCAATGATAGCAATTGCGCCCAGCCAGTCGAGCTGAGTAAGCGTCATAAAATCGAGAGAACACCGAGAACAATCATTTTCCGGTGGAACTGTCCACCATGAAAGCGCAGCAACCAGACCATATATGACAGCAAGTGTCCAGAAAGAAGCTCGCCATGGCATGGACCTGTTCAGAAAACCAGAAAGCAAAGCACCAGCTCCAAAACCGAGCGGATTTCCGGAGCTGAAACAAGCGAACGCTATGTTCTTCCTCCTGGATGGTCGTGGATAAGCAGCACCAAGAGTGCCAATGGCGGCTGGCACGGATGCTGCTGAGCACAAACCAACAAGACCGCAAAAGACGTCAAGGAAGACTGGATTGGTGGCAAAGCCGGCTATAAGTAGACATGCAGAATAGCAAGTCATTCCGGAAAGGAAAACCAAGCGCCGCCCAAATAAATCAGCCACTCTGCCGAAGAACAGTAAGAAGGAGCCAGCAGCCAGTCTAATGTCTAAAGTCAGCATCTGAATTACACGAGGCGCTTCTGCCGAGATGAAAGGGAGTGGAATAGAGATCTCCAACTGTAGTGATATTGGTTGTCTAGACAAGCTGTTCTGGGAGAGGTGACTGACGCTTGAGCTGCAGATAACCAAGTGACCTCGACGATGCTCATATGGAGGTCACCGGCAACACGAGAAGTGATACAGACAATAAGGCCAGCAAAAAGCGACGTCTGTGCTGTGGCCAGGGAGGCTGTCAGGACGAAGGCGCACTCTTGTATCGTGCTGCTAAAACATGAAGGACAGTCGCTAGAGCTATGCATTTTCACGAACAGTTGCTTTCCTGGCAAGGAAGGAATTCGCAAATGAGATGAGTGAAAAGTAGAAGAACTGTGCCCCGATTTGGATGAAGGGTGTGACATTTTGGCAATTCGGTTTTCATTCACAATCACAGAACGAGAAAACACCACGAGTATCGGTCACTGCAAACAGGAGTTCTCCAGAAGACATCAGATACGTTCAATTAAAATGCGAGAGGGGTGCTCTTCCTTTTCCAGAAACAGTGTTTGCTGAAACCTTGAGCATGTCGCATCCTTGCGCCTGCACTATCCTTGATGTTGATCCAAATAAACTTCATCGCCCTCAGGCATCACGTTACAAAAGGGCCGAACACATGTTTGAAGCATCATGGCGATAATGCATTCCTTGAAAGGGTACTCGCAGTAGTGTAACGAAGATGCGCCGAGAAAGGAAACTTAATTTGAAGTCGCACGATGTACTCCGTAGATTAGGGACGATATACGGAGTACTTCTCAACGGCTTGGCAAAGGTGGTTCTTGGGGCCTGCCAAAGGGAAGATGAATGATCAAAACTCTTCTATGACGGTTATCTCTTCTCACGAGTACCAGTAGAGCCCAAGATTTGTCTCTTGAGGCTTTTTTGCGGATTCCTATGAAATGAAATGACGTTCGTTCCCCAAGATATAGCATAAAGCAGCGAAAATTTGTTGCACAACGCAGGAGCTTGAGCGTATCGCACTTGACAGTCAGTGGCGGACAGATCCACTGTCAGAGACTTTTGGCATCGTATGCCATCAACTTTCCCACCACGAGATACTAGGGTGCATGATTAGGACTGAATGGATGTCTTGCTTATCATGATGCATTCCTACCTTATCGTCGAAACGTTCTACCCACCCGTTCAGGTTCTCTCTCTGTTCTGAATCCAGATCATTGCAGTCATCCAACGGACCATCGAGATCCTTAGTCAACATGTCTTCGTCGAATGATTGACAAGCCAGTCCTCTGGTCGCATCTCTGCCTGCAAAGTTCTCATACGGTCCACCCGGTCCATAGAAATTTCTGCCTGGTGTGACGTCGTAGACTTTCGTTTTGACAGCTAGGTATACAGGCTGTCCATTCTCGCCGTTATATTTCAGCAATGTTCGCGGAGTGAAGTTCTGGAACACGACAGGTGCCGGTCCTTTAGGTAGAGTAGCCGGAGGGGAGGGGCGCAGTCGGTAGTAAACCAGGAAGACGAACAAAGACAAGAGGATAATATTGATAGGCGTTACGACTGTTGCTCTGGCTCCAGCATTAGCCCATGTGGACTTGACTCGGATAGATGAATGCACTGTTCATTCCACTTTTTAATCTCGCCCAGCCCTGTAAGAAAATGTCAGGAAGACGGCAGCATGGCAGCATGGCAGCATTTCAGCCGAGTCAGCTCACATTCGGGGCTGCTGTTCGTTGCAGGAAGTGCATCTTCAGCCATCTTAGACACCACTTGATCGTAACGACGTTGCTCTAAAGAATAGCGTAGCTGACTTGGAGATCGTAATCATTAAGCAATAACTTTAAACCGTCCACGCAGTCAAGTGGGGTATCTTCTGAGGATAGCCCGGGATGAGTCTTTCGGCTTCGGCCGGCTAGTACATAATTTCCACAATCCTTCCGGACTCATCCATTGTCTGAGGTGCGGATTGGGGGCTATGATGTTGCAGTATGCATGGAAAATGGCATTATTATTTAATTTATTGTCACTGTTTCGCACACGGATTTCCTTTGTCTGTCCATGCTCTCATGCCCCAATCTGTTCCATTCTTGCCTTCCCCGGCTGGTCTCAGGTGAAACAGCACTATTCCTCCAGATGAAACGCGACCCTACTCCTCATTTTGTTTCTCACCTGTCAGACTGTCGCAGGGACGGCGGAGCTGCTCTTCACCCAGTTGCCCGATTGGCCTGCTCTTACCTTTTCTGTCTACTGCATTGCCTGCCTTGTTTGCATTAGACACAGAACTTTGACGTTGCCGTGATTCCTCTGGTCTCTGCGCGTCCTCTGCATTGTTGATCATCTACCTTGGGGTCAACAACGCCCAAGCTGATAGGAGGCTGTATCGAGGAATTTCTGTTGGATCAATGTACCATTGGTTTTCTGTTTTTGATTGCGACTCCAAGCAAAAAATCTGAATGAGCAATTGATCACCACAAGCATACCAGAACACTCTGAAGAGTTGGCCCCGTTCGGCACCCGCACGGCGCCACACCCCGAAAGATCAGCGCTCCTGGCAATTACACTTAGTCTCAAGGGGAGGACAGAATGTGGCGGAAGTTCAACAGGTCGAAAGATCCGGCGATAGGAAGTCCAACCTTGATTGAGACAACTTTTGATCAACAGTATCTAGACACCATTCCTGAAGTGGACTCGTTACGCAGCGGCGGTCCCAGTAGACGTACTTCGCTCGGTCTCCCAGAGTTGCCTTTGTCAGTAGCCTGGCAATCAGATTGTGAAAGACGGCGCTGACCTTACGTAGTAAAGTTGTTGAACCGCTTGCACGCCCAGATCGCGCTTCAGCCGACCATAGAGCATCCTCTCTCTATTCGCAACCTGGTCAGGAGACGCTCCGCACCGTGCCCCAAGGCTCAGATCGCTTGCTGTCGGTTTACTCTGAAGTATCGCCATTAACATCCCCGAGGGGGTCTGCAGATCTCGATGCAGCAGAAAGCCCCGACGTTTCGCCAATTGAACCACCTCCAGCGTCGCAAGACGTTCCCAAGCTCGATCCGAAATTGCGAACTCACCTACCCATACCTCGAAAACTTCCTCCTGCCTCAGACTCTGCCAGTACAGATTCCGGAGCGTCACCTAGTGTAAGACGAGAACCTAAAGAGAGCGTTGGAGGTCCTGAATTGTCCGAAGAGGAACGATTAACAATGTTGAGGGAAAAGGACAGAAAGCTCTTGAGTGGCTTTCAAGAACGGCCTTCAGTGAACAGCAAAGATGCGGTTAGACCAAGGCGTGAGGACTCTCTAGATCATCCAGTCTATCGGGAACCTTGGAAAGGTGCAAGTGGTAGAACAGCTTTGGTTGAGCCCGTGCGTACTGTTCCTCGGCCAAAACATGACACCGGACCAGTAGCGAAGCGGAGAAGCGTCATCAAAGACCCCAGCGCACACACTGTCGTCACGGTGCCAGCCTCTCGAAGTACTTCTGCGGAGCCAACCTCACCTATTACCTCAATCCAACCTCCGGAGCCTACTGATTTCCCTGATGAGCCAATCAAGCCGACTGCTCCACTTAAAGTCGGAAACAATAAATCTCGGATTCGCTCCCCAGTGACTACTGAAAAACTATCTGGTCCGTTCAATCCACGCTATTCAGACGCAACGGTTTCATCTTTTGAACCAACCCCGAGTGACATTGGAGATGGAAGCCGCGATGAATCAAAAGTCATTCCTCCAACCTCACAGCAACAACGGCCCACTGGACCCTTACCTGACACCACTAGCCACCCTCGACCTCAAACGGCGGATGACGACCCTACCAGTCGCTTTAGCTGGACCACCTCCGCCACCACATTTCCTCCAAAGACACCAGAAATTGATCCTCTTAGCCGCTTTAGCTGGACAACATATGCCACATCAGACCAGGAGAGCCCGCGTACCATGGCCCAGAGGGACATAGACACACCTCCGGTACCGCCAATACCTTATATGCCCAACGCCATGGCCATGCGGAAGCGACCGATGCCATCTCACACCACAGACGCAAATTCAATCTCCAAGCTGAAAATAAACCGCAAACCCACTCCCTCGAATATAGCCTCCACGCGCTCCTCCTCCCTCCCCAGCACCACCGCCGCCGCCGCCACCTAAGCCCACAAATCAACCACCGCAACCATCAGTCCACCGGCCGACCGATCCAAATCACTTCCCCAATGCCCTCCTGAGGTCGAAGCTAAAGACCGTATCGCCGCTCTCGAAGCCCGTGTGGAAGTTCTCCTCCGTCGACGTGGCAACATCAACCAGATTCTGAAAGAGCTGAGTAACGTCGTGCAGCCGACGAGCTTTGCGTACGATCTAGCGACGAAGGAAGAGGTCAAGAAGACGGTCAAGGGATTGGAGGATGAATTAAGCGAGATCAGGCAAGAGGAGCATGGTATTGGTATGAGCTTGCACCGATTATTCAAAAAGAAAGAGCAAGAGAGTAATTATGGGTATTCTACCGGTTTGTGGATTAAGAGGGTCACTAGTTGAGAGGTTGAGTGTTTTTCAGTACCAACGACCGAGACGGTTCATGGAATCTTGCCTGATTAGCATAAGTATTAGGCCTGAGTTATGGGGTTTGTGATGGACATGATGGGCACCATTGTTGGTGATATCCAGGGGATACTGCTAGTCTGTGGCTATGGATTTGGGCTTCGGAAACTCAGAGAGCTGTCTCAACAGATCAACATGTTTGTATCATAATAGAGAAGAATTACATCAGTTGTAATCGAGCAACGATAGTAATCATTGTGCAACTTTGAAACTTGCTCGTATAAAGGAGAAGAGTACAAATGCCGGCTCGTGACGTGTGAGCCTCCACAAGAGCACTATTCAATAATCCCTTTACATCAGCTCCACACATACCAACTCTAATGACCCACATTACCTACCAATTAGGTGCGTCAGCTTCTCGTCTTTAGGTCCATAACTGTACCAAAGACAGGGCAAGGGAAGGAAAGAAGAAGGAAACAAATGACCCAGCACTCACCCTGCCAATACCCCTTCTCCACCTTCCCATCCTTATCAATCTGATTCACCGGCCTATCATGACTCTTAGCCACCGCCTCATTATGCTTCCTCACCTCCTCACTTTGGTTCTCGGGCGCCGGGCCCGGATCATTGATCGCAGGACTACCGCCATGAGAAGTCTTGGGGTCCGAGTCTGTGGATTCTTCTCCCTGCTTGATCCCTGTAGAGCCTGAGGGGGTCGATGGTGGGGAATATTTTTTCGGATCATCTGACTGGGAGGTGGAGGAGGCGCTGCCTCCCTTTGAAGCTGGGGATTCTGGGCCGGGGTGCTCGAGGTCCGCTTTCGGGTTCGGTTGGTCGGATTTGGCATGCCCGGTCATGTCGTCGCCGCCGTAGGATTGGGAGGCATAGAGACGCGTTGTTGGGAGGGTGGTGCGGGTCAGCAAGGGGTTTGATGGACTTGGGCGGGCGAACCGGGCGGTCGTACGGAAGAGGGATTGCATTTTTATGCTCTGGGTTTGAGTCTTGGGAAGTGTACTTCTTCGACCGCTGAAGGGGCTTTTGCGAGCTTTTTGCAAGAGTGTACAGAGAGTATTTTTTGACGACTTATAGGCAGAAGATTGGGGTGACGGACCAAATACAATTGTTGGCAGCGTATTGTACTACTCCTCCACCAGCTCTGGAGTTGAATCTTTTCATACTCCGAGTCGTAGAAGTTATGATATTTCGTCTTGGCGACGGATGCAGTTTAGTGACGTCAGGGTCCTCTGCAGTCTTGGCAGGAACGTAATGATGATATGGATTGGCCGGACTATGACTCCGTTCTCTCCCCTACTAGCAGAGGCCCTGTCAGCACGCTCCAGCCAGCACACTAATGCATCTCCTTGTCTCAATCAGTCTAATTACTACGAAGATGCTGTACTACGGGGGGAGGCATAAGTATTGTTAGTTTGGTGCTAGTAGCAGCTAGTTTCTGTTACTCCACCATAGTGCCATGATTTGTTATTGCACAGCTTGATTTAAGCAAGACCATTTAAAAGAGCTATAATTTTACTCTTAGTCCGATATCAGCTTAGCTGTTTTGTACAAAGAACGTTCTGGAGTAAAGATACTAGCGCTGAACTAACAATAATTCATGTCCCCCGTCGTACTTCTCAACTGGCTTTTTCACTCGATTTTCAAAGGTTTTGACATCTGGAGGAGTCTGGAGTTCCGTCAGAAGACCATTCATGAGGAGCCTTCCGTTGTCCATATATACTATTTGTACTACTACTCTCACTGCATAATGTTTCGCTCTCTTCATAACATCCAGTTCCTGTTAATAACTAATCTATTTATACGCAAGTTTTGTATTCGTACATGTGTCTCTTGGCCCAAGGCCAACCACTTCAAAGCTTTTGGCTGGCCCTCACGCCACAGGTGCTTACGAAGGACATCTGAATGATAAGGAGCCCATGTTTCGGTGATGGAGAGCGGTTGCTCAATTATGCTCATTCCAGATGTCATCGACATGGTTTGCAGATCAAAGGACAAGTTTGAGGATGAGAGATACGTGTCGGGATACTTGGGCATGGTATTAGTCGTGAGCTGTCACAAATGATGGGATGTGTACGTTGCTTCTGAAGTAACGGCAAATGGCTAAGATGCGGCATTTACAAGGCTTTATATATCTACACACGAGATCTATCAGCTTTGACTACGTTGGGTACTTTAGAAGACCAGCTCGAGGTCACGCCAGTACCAGTGTTCAGGCAGGGGAATGTAATGAGGTGCAGTTGCTTACTACCCATTTGACCAATGACTAAGTTACCTTCCAATAAGACGTTAACTGGTCAAACATTGAAGTGGAGCAGGACATACTAGTCCTTACTACGTAGTAGAGGGCGCCGTTGCTGGCAGAGGAGGGCAAACTATGAGTACCAGTAACACATTAACCACACCGCTGATGCTTGACGTACTACGGGTGGGGCCTGAAGTAATGTTAGCTCAGCGCTAGTATCTTTACTTGTAAACCTTTCTGTACAGCACAGCTCTGCTGCTCAAAAAGAAGTAAGATGTAATGATTTAACTCATTAGAATGGATGTACACAGAAGCAAGCTTTAAAGTGACGAATAATAATATGACGTTATCGTATCAAGAACTAGCTGCTATTAGCACCAGACTAACATTAGTACTTCAGGCCCCCCATAGCAAGCCAGGATTCGCTTTTCCAAGGTTCAAGGCAACGCTACTAGCCAAGCTTATAATAAATAGTAGTGCGGTCTCCTGCTGAAGACAGCCGCCAGCCCTTGTACTACGTAGAGTGAACACTACGTCACCAGGCCGAAATAATTCCATCATCCCCGCACCAACGAACTTCTGTCTTCTTTTTAGAGCAAACTTAATCAAAATAAAACCACAACTTCTTCAAACCACAGCATCACACATCTACTGCAATACCTTATTTTGTCTGACAAGATGAAGTTCTCTCTATCCAGCTTGCTATTGCTTGCGCTCGCGACAAGCGAAATCGCTGTTGCTAGCACCTGGTTCTCCAAAGCTGGTAAGCAAGCTCGCCGCCTTTCGGCTCATCTACACCGCCTAACATCAAGCTCTAGCATACAACAAATGGCACGAGACCGAGCTTGAACGCTGGCTCTCCGACCATGATGTCCCTTATCCGACACAAGCTGATCGGAAAGAGCTCGAGAATTTGGTCAAGAGCAACTGGGATTCCAAGATCCAACAGCCGGTTGCAAAATCCAGTGATTCAACTTCTAACTCCTTGGACAGCGTCAAGGACTGGATTTTTGACAGGTACAGGCTGAACCACGACGCCCCCACTATGCAATAAAGAGGCTGACCATTATTCTAGCTGGACTGAGAGCCGTCTCAAATCATTCTTGGATCACCATGGTGTTCCTCTTCCTCCCCAACCACGCACTCGTGACTCGCTCTTGACCACTGCTCGTCAGAACTACGATACTATTGCAAAGAAGGCTGGCGAATACGCTGCTTATCCTGGTGATTGGCTATACAGCACCTGGAGTGATTCTGAGCTCAAAGAGTACCTGGACGAGCATGGAATTCCCGTCCCTCAACCAAGTACGCGTGACAAACTCATCGCATCAGTCCGCCGTAATGCACACCTTGCTTCCGCAAACATGGCCAAGAACGCCAAGGCAGCATCATCTTCTGCTACAGCTGCACAGGAGTCATTGTCCGATGCTCTCTTCGATGCCTGGTCTGACAGCAAACTGAAGGAGTTCCTCGACAAGAACAACATTCCTGTCCCACAAGGCTCGCGACGAAATGAGTTGCTCGCCCTTGCACGCAAGAATCGAGCTCACTTGACTGGCGAGAGTGTCACTGCATCTGCAGCCTCTGCATTTGGTGCTGCGACTTCCAAAGCCGGCAATGTCGTTTCTCAAGCTACAGACTCTGCATCTGAGACCGCCGACGAAGGTTTTGAAAAAGCTATTGGGACTTGGTCTGACTCGCGTCTTAAAGCTTTCCTGGACAGCCGTGGCGTACCGGTTCCACAGGGTGGCAAGCGTGACGATCTTCTCTCCCAGGTCCGACTAAGCAAGCACAAGGCCGCTACCGGATACTCCGCTTGGACGTTTGATACCTGGAGCATCGACAACTTGAAAAAGTATTTGTCCACCAACACCAAGAAGGCGCATAAGAACACCGAGGCCACCAGAGACGAGCTTGTTAAGCAAGCACAGGATGCTTATGCAAGCGCATCTAAATCCGGCGGCAGTTCGTATGCCAGTGTTACCTCTTACCTCGCTTCCGCAACCGATGCTGCCAAAGACACAACCTTTGACACCTGGTCCCAGAGTGATCTCAAGTCTTATCTCGACACCTACGGCATCCCTACTTACCAGGGCTCGACTCTGAATGAGCTTAAGGCTCAAGCCAAGAAGCAATCGACGTACTTCCGTTACGGAACAAGCACGCCGCAAGCATCGATCTTTGAGCGTATGAAGGGTGGTGTGTCTTGGATGATGCAGCAGCTGAAGCTTGGTGCTACTCAGGGTCGTGTGGAGGGTGAGAAAGTAGCTGCTGGAGCTAGCAGTGCAGCTCGAACTGCTTCTGCTAAGGCTTCTGCCAGCACTGCTAGCATGAAGGGCGAACTGTGAATGTTGAATGCTGAATGCTTTGAGAGGCAGATGTGAGCTGGAAGGAGAAGTCAAGTGATAGCTCGGACACAGAGGGACAGTCTATTAGTGGCAAGGTGACTGTTTAAGGGAACACCGGGTAGTCAGCGCTGAACGCTGACCGCTGAACGCAAAACGTAGTGGCGTCAGGATTTGCTTGCAGGATGGGTGTTCACTACTATCCCAAAGCGAGAATCAGTACTAGTATTTGCTTAGGAACACGAAATGATGACATAATAAGTCTCTACTCATTCTCAGATGCATCTCATCACCTGTTCAGTGTGTATCCGAGTATTGCTACTGCTGTGCAAACTTGTTTATCAGGCAACTGTTATCTACACCTTGGGCACCACTCCCTTTTCTGGTCCATCTCCATGCAATCGGATTTGTTCTGCTACGACTGACCAAGACTCAGACGACCACATGGACGGGATTTTGGGCCATGGCAGCTGCATCATCACAGCAAGCTGGACGGAGAAGTGTTTCGAAACAGCTCCTCAAGTTCTCAATGAAGCGACTCGGCCGATCGGCTGCGGAACAGCGGAGCAAGCTAGAGCCTGGGCACACGAAAACAGATAGTAGACCCAGTACTAGGAGCCCTGGGAGCCCTACTTAGTGGCTCCGCTTCTAGTTCCTGGGAGTGACCACATCACACCTCATCGTCTTCTCTTCCTCATTGCCGCACCGTCATCGTCATTCGTTCCCTTTCACACGCGCCGCTGTCACTTGCAGCTCAGCTGGACAGTAAATTCATTCCAATGCTTCATTGTTGACGGCATTTCAGGTGCACATCATTCTGAATTGAAGGTTAAGGAGGTGCTCTTGCACAGCCCCCTTCGGCTCTGGCCATGTCACCACGAAATTCACAACGATCAACTTCTTCGTCAGGCTCAAGCCTAGCACACCAGATCCCAGACCCCAATGTTTTTAGTGACGACTATGCCCTCGAGCCGCTTAATACCGATAGAAGCTCGCCCTTCAATGCCGATGATGACCCAACCCCCGCCTCCGAAACTCCTCCTCTGCACACTGGAGTAAATATAAGTCGACCCATCAGTCCTGTCTCGTCCGTTTCGTCCTCGGCACAACCCCCTACACTATCTCACAGATTCCTTGGACATCGAGATGTTTTTTCCATCATTCCCAACCGGACAGCGTCTAGGGCATCAAACACATTCTCGGATGTACATAGAGCATCAAGTACATCGTCACACTTTTCAATGCCTCGAGCTCAAAGCCCCTACGTAGGGGCAACAGGCCCGAGCCATCCGTATGGCATGTACCCCCAAATCACCCGAACATCGAGCATCGCCAGTGCCTCCACCGTACGACCAATTGAACGCCCATTTGTTACAGCAAATGGCCCGGAGCATCCATATGCCATGTATTCGCAGAACACAGTGCCAGAAGAAGACGATGCGTCTCTCGCTCAGGCGACAATCCCTGTTGACTTTCCGGGTATGGGGCAGCCGTACCGGAGTGGAGGTCAGACAAGGCGAGACGATGTCAGCGACATTGTGGGTTCCGATGGGCACATAGAAGAGCTGCCACCTTACACCCGCTTTGCAGACGAGATTGCACCCAAGGAGAGCCTTCCAAGTATCCAGGCCGTCCATTTACCAGCAGTCGTGCCACAGGAAGTACCAATGTCACCCCAATCTCGGCATACGCAGCATGTCGAGACTGTTGTCGAGCTGAGCAGTACTTCCTCAAGGAACGGATGCAGTAACTCCAGCGTCGGTTTCAAAGAAAAAATCAAGCAGAAGGGTAGGCAAAGAGTGTGCGGTGGTCTGCCGTTCTGGTTCTTTTTTGTCATCATCGGTGTGCTCCTCTTGGGAGTTGTTCTAGGTGCAATAATCGGCGGCGTGATTGGAAGCCAAAAAGGTGCTTCGCCTAGTGCTACTGCTGATCCTTATCAGAATTCATCGTTCGTGAACCCAGCCTCCTGTGTTAGTATCTGTGACTGACGACCATAAAGCCACCCCACTGCGACGGTGACGTCAACAGCCTTCATTGATGGAGTACCTCTTGCTACCGGGCAACCAGTGGCCTCTGTACCCACGGGCCAATACAACGTTCCCACAAACGGCAACGAGGTTAATTCCAAGGCTTGCATCAAGAATCATACCCTCGTTGATACTTGGGGTTGTTTGGCTTCTTCTGGGATGGGAATTACAGTGACAGGTCAAGGGTGGGGGGCCAGCATTACTCTTGACTCTTACCCGTTAAGTAGCTCATTCATGTATGGAGCACAACCACCGGACCTTGGTACACGGCCGCTCGATCTGACTCCGTCAATGGATCAAGATTCGAGTGATCTTGGTCCCTCTCTCTTTGCTTTCACTTATTACGACAAACTTACAATTTGTAAGACTCCCCCTTAGCTCTCTTGTACCATTACTGACGATGTTTGAAGTACATGAACAAGCTCTGATACCAAATGGGCAGTACAGGAGAAAAGATGACAGCCACATATATGGAATGCCTGAAGATAAGCCATGGTTCTGCTGGTTCAATGAGACATTACTTGAATTCTTCATTTATGTCGACAAATCTGTCAATTCATCAGCAACCACCCCCGCCGCCACTGCTACTCCCTCATCTCCCTCTACAACACCTTCGACCTTCACAACACCATCAAGCACAACCTTAGGCTCTTCGCTCCCTCCACCCGCGGCGTTTACAGGAAAGCCTTCAGGTTCGCCATATGGGCCGCCTGAGGATTTTGTCAACCATCACACTACCGAGTCAGGCTACAATCGAAGGCGAAGCGATGACAAGCTGCAAAAACGGAAGAGGTACGATGACTACCCTCTCTTGATGAAGGTTGAAGAAAAGCGAAAACCCCGCGGCAATGTTCCACCATACTGTCAACAGATGCAAGTCTTGGACAGTGGAGAGATTGTACCCGTTCCTTATGTGGCTCAGATCTCTGTACAGGAAATAGAAGATATGGATGATGATAATCAGAATCGATTTAGACGGAGAGGTGACGCAGAGGATCTAAGTCGCGGTTGTGCTTGTGAATGGATCAGCTGGTAGAACCGGCTACGTCTGTGCAGCAATCGTCGCCTTCTTATGGAAAAAAAATATGGGAACCTCAACGTTTAGGTCTCTTCAAGTCTCTCAAATTGGCAAGCGTAATTCGCGTTCCTATTTCATTTATGGCGGTTCCGCTCGTTTCTGTTTGTCTTGGGTGAGCACACGTTTGGGAGCAATTGGTTCAGGATGAATTCTCTGGTTTTTTTTCGGGATCTGGTAGGGAGGGTTTCTGCAGTAGAAGGGAAGCGCTGCATTAAGAACAAGAAAATTCAAGCCAGGGCATCAAAAAAGATGTAGGGATGACCGGCGCGTGGGGGTGAGTGTGTTCGTGTCTGTACTCAGTTGCAATCACTGCTTACGAGAGTTGCCCATGTACTCTTTAAGAAAGCTTGAGCTTCTGCTCTGGGTCAGCGTTCAAGAATGCCAGCGTCAATGTCTGTCTTGTTGAGTAATAGTCTTTTATGAAGCCAATGACAAGGGCCTAAAGTGATACTATTTGTTTTTCTGATTCGAAGTATTAAAGTACCTGAATAGCGGCTAAACATCTCAGGCTCGTATACACTGTAAGTATTCTCTACCTTCCACAGAGGATAAAACTTCAATTGTCAAAAGTCACTTCAGTCCTAACTCGTGCAGCCTCTTCATCTTCCCATCATGTCAATAACCTCCAGAACAAGCATACTTGAACAATCAGCCGTCCTTTCGCACGGGATCTGCGGGCGCGATTCCAGAAGCCTTGAAGTGCTTGGCCTTGGAGCCACAGTGCATGTCTACAGGTACAAAATTCTTGCATACCAACAAGCCTGTCTCCAGCGGGAACTGGATATGATGAGGAGGGCAGGATATCGTGCAGTCGGACCCGTGGCACGGGTCATGGATACGGACCGTGGAAACCTCGACGTGAATGGTCTTTTGACGGATGCCCAAATGTCTCTGGATACGCAAACAATAAAGGGGGGGTGAAAAAAAGAGTTAGATCTAATGATTCCTTTCAACGGATGAGATACCGGAAGGGTGGGTTGAGCTTTGACTTTTTATCTAGAAAAACAGGGAACTCTCAGTGGCTTTCACGATATCAAGCTTTTTTGGACTGTCCCGTCCTCACCTCCCTCTCTTTTTTCCGCCTCTTCGACCCAAGTGGCCAACCTCTCCTCAATCCTGGGAACATAGAGCCACTCCAACTGCGCCTCATCTCCACTCCGCCAGATCTCTCCCTTGCCCAGCTTCTCCCGCTCTGCGGCGGGCAACCTCATATTATTCAGCTGTTGCGTCAGCGCAATCACCTGGTCAACCCTCTCCTGCCGGTAGTTCTGCCAGAACTCGAGCGCGGCGGCCAATTGGATCTGCGGCGACAGCCTGGAGAGGAGAAAGGCCAGCGTGAAGGCGTCTTCGAACGCTTGGCTGGCACCTTGGCCGGCGGTGGGGGGGATGGCGTGGGCGGCGTCGCCGAGGATGATGACGCGTTGTTTCTCCGATCTCCAGGCGGCGAGTTTGGGGACGATGTAGAAGGGCCAGATGGAGAGGGTGTGCTTGGGGACGTTTTCCAGGCCGGATTGCACGATGTCGGGCCAGTCGGCCCGGTTGGCGGAGAGCAGGGCGAGGAGCTCGTCTTTGGCTCCAAAGAGGCGCGACCACTCGGCTTTGCTTTGTTCCGGGTATCGCTTCTGGCTGCCGGCGAGGACTTCGGATCCGTCCACGTCCTGGGGCGCGAAGATAAAGGTTCCCGCTTTGCCGTGAATGGCGACGGGGAGGGTCGAGTAGTCCTTGTCGGCTGGGAAACGGAGTTTCGAGGTTGGAATCACGCAGGTGATGGCCAACATGCCGGAGTAGAGTGGAGTGGTGGAGGGAGACACTTTTTGGCGGACAGTCGAGTGAATTCCGTCTGTGCCGACGAGCAAGTCAGCTTGAGCGGTTGAGCCGTCCTCAAACTGAAACGTCACGCCCTCGTCGGCAGATTCCTGGAGAACGCGGGAGAACTTCTTCTCGTAGATGACTTGGATGTCGCGTTCTTGAACCATCGTTCGTAGTTCGGTAAGCAGAACCTGCCGATAGATCCGAAGGGCCTTGTATCCATACAACTTCTCATTGCCAAGGGGATACAGATCAGTCGTTTCTTCCTTGTCGTTCTTGAAGGCAATGTTTTCGAAGTTGTATCCTTTGTTCCGAATTCGTTCGTAGACGCCCAATGAATCCAGGACGCCCAGTGCGTTGGGTGAGAGCATGAGAGCGCCGGTGGTCACCTTAGACGGAAGTCGAAGTTCATAGATGGTGCAAGGAATTGACCTTGCATGGAGGGCCAGTGCCAGGCCGAGGCCTGCTAGCCCTGCGCCAATGATGGCGACTTTCTTGGGTGGACCTGAAGCCATTATGGAGTGAGGTGTTGTTCTGGAATGATAGATCTGATGACCGGACACGACGCCTTTATCCAAGATGGCTTGAGGAAGAAAAAACGATTCGAAAAGCTATCCACATGATTTGAAGAGCATGTAATCCGGGCATTACTCCCATTATATACTCAAGGGGTTTTAACTTTGAGTAAAAGAGAGTGAAAGGATCCTCTAGGTTGCCACACCTATTGGTCAATGAGGATCCCACAGCCTGTGGCAAACATAAGGGCCGTACATCACGCTGCGAGATGTAGAAGATGCGCTTGCAACGTAAATAGAAGCCGGGTTCGAGAAGTGCTTTGGAAGACTGAATGTCGTAGCACAACCTAACATCTAATAACTAGTAAGATGGTTACCGGGTACAAGAATAATACGTAGTAAGCAGCGGATTGAGCCCGGACCATGTAGAGAAAGGACCGGCGGATGTCCGGAGCAAAGGACGAAAGACGGATCACAGCCCCAAGCGAAGGGTTGCTTGTAGATGTTGGTCGTTCAAAGACTACAACATACGGCACCTCGAATACAAGTACCGGTGCCGAATATACCGCTCTGAACATACCGCTCTGAACATACCGCTCTGAATATACCGCTCTGAATATACCGCTCTGAACGCATTCCGGAAGTAGACCACAGCCAAACATGATGCTCGTCTAGCACACCGTAGGAATAACTAACTAAATAACCGACATCCTAGCTTACGGGCATTTCTCCTCGCTAATGCATACATCACACGGCCTATGGGTATTAGAAAACCCCTTGAGGGATGGGGGATGTTCCAAATTAGTATGGATGGGTGTGATGAGGTGGAAGGGTTGAAATGGCTCTAGACTATCCCAACTTTATATGAATTCGCACAGTGTTGGAGGAGTATAGTAGTCAACCAACAGCAAGGGTACTACGTGGGGGGGTACCCCTGGAAGAAGCCCCAACAAAGTGCCTTCGGAGAGTGTTCCAAGGAGATATTTGTTTTAGCAGGTACAGAGTCGTGCATCAAAAGTCATCAAAATACGCTAAAACCAGAGCTCTGCTAGCAAGCTCTAGCTGAAGTTAGTACTGCGTAATTCGTGTCCTGTGGAGAGGGAGCCCCTACAGTGACCCCTAACCGTCCCCAGAGATTTCTAGGGCCTCTCGGCCTTCTTTTAGGGCTGCTAGGCTTAACTCACAACCTATGTCGGCTAAGCTTGAGGCATTTGGCCTATTAATAGCTCACATCGCAAGTAGAGACTAGCATGCCACTACTGCAAAAGCAGCTTGCTCTACGGAGTACTTTATCCTAGTTATTGTGTATTGATGCACGACTCCGTATCATAAGAGAACATTCCGGGGAGTAGTGCCATTAAAGGATGTTCTAGAGACCCACCTAAAGTGACATCAACTACATCAACTACTTAAAATAGAACGGGCATACTCATGCTCGCTCTGACTTCACGACCACTACTTCGCTACTCTACCAGTGCAACTCCACACTAACCATGTTCTCCAGAAGGAGAAAGCACACACCACAGACAAGACACTGGACCGCCCGACCCCGACTTCCCTCACGGCCCCCTTCAGCCTATGCCTTCTTTTCTGCTCACCTCTCTCCCCTCACTCCCTACCAAACAAGATTCTTATCCCTCTCCCAACTTCGCCCCCACCTCTTCTAACTTCCTAAGCTCCAAGATTCGCCTGAGCGGTACATGTCCCTTCTGGCCCCACCCACCAACTCCCGCCTCGACGTCTGGTCGGACGCGGATGTAGAAATCCCATGCTCTTCTGTCCAGTTCTTGTCGCTCTACGACCGTCTCGCGAGCCCAGGAAGAGAAGAGGATATCCAGCGCAGCGAGGACGTGGGACAGGGCTTCCTCTTTTTGCGAGGCGAGTTGGGATGATGAGGGAGGGGCTCCCGATTTCCCTTTTTGAGAGGAGATGGTTACGGATTTAGGAGGCGGGTTAGGTGACGAGGGTGCGGGTTTTGACGGGTCTGAGCTGGTTGAAGAGGGGTCTTGGATTCGAGATTGGTCTTGGACCTGGGTGAAGGATTTGAGGAGGTAGGAACGTGCGGATTGGGGGGTGTGGATTGGTAGGCCTGGATTCGCGTTGGCAGAGGTCTTGTTGCTCGAGGGGGCGAGGACAGGTGGTGAGCTGTTGATGTTGCTGTTGAGCTTTTTGAGGGCTTCGAGGTCGAGACCCCATAAGGGAAGCTCCTTGCTCTCCATACTCTCCTCTGGGAACCGCTGGTATTGTTTTACCGGGGCCTCATTTCCTTCATCTTTTATTTCTTGTTTAATCCCATCTCCATCGTTCCTATCTTCTCCTTGACCTCCACCATCCTCTCTATTCCCGTCAAGAAAATATCCGTGCCTTCTCATCACCGACACCATCCTCCCCATCACTCTCACTTTGGGCTGTCCATGCCCCCACCCCTCATCCTCCGCACTCTTCCCATCAACCAACCCGATACTCTTCGCCTTCGTCCTGCTGTTCGCACTAACGACCGCCTGGGCAAGGCTTAACCGACTACTCAACGGCTGCTCCGGCATCGTGTATTTCAGCAGCGTCACCGCAAAGGCCAGAAAGAGGGGCGCGCGGTTCGTCTGCACAGTTATGGATTGTAACTCTAAAAGTGACAGAGTCGAGGTAGGGAGGGCGAGGGATGCTTCCAGCTCGGCTGGGGACTGCTGCTGCGAATAACCATTTGGGCCCTTCGCCCGCTTTGATGCCACTTGCCCATCCCCATTACCAGAAGCAGAGCGCTTTTTGGACTTGGGATTCGAGGCACGCTTTGCTGCTGCGAGGATTTGCTTGGCTAGCTTCTCGTCGCCGGAGAACACGCGGCTGATGGAAGTGACGCTAGTTTTTGAAATTGCTTCGGGGGTGTTGAGTTTGGCTTTGCGGAGGTCGTTGATCTTGGAGAGAGCGGTGGAGAGGGGGACGCGGGCATCCTGGGAGAGGAAGCGGAGGAGGTTTTGTACTTCGGCTGCTGGTGAGGCTGCTGTGTTGGGCGTCATGCTTATGGATGGACATATCAAAGTTCTGAGAGGTCGATATGATTGGTCATGAAGACTTGCTTCTTGCGAGTTGGAGTAGTTACTACGTAGTTGTGTTGATACTGAACAAAGTCTCGCCGTACTAGCTGTCTCCGCATCCAAGAATTGGAGATGGCCTTGGCAAATCCGAGGGCCCCCGGCTTGTCGTCAAATAGGCAACTTCTGTTTTCGGAGCGCATTGATGCCTAGTTAATTGGTACTTTTATTGAGGAGACCTAGACAGAGCTAACTACGCAGACTTTTAGATACACTCTAGTATAGAATGTTTGGGCATTCGAACAGCGCGGTCTTTGATGGCAAATATGCATGATCTGGATGTGGTATCTCCATCGTCATTAGCCGAGGATTCTTCCACATCGGGCCCTCGAGGCAGACACATTTCTCCAGGCTGTCCATCCAAGACTACTAGGAACAAACCTAAAAGTCTATGCATGGTCTTCTCATCCTTAGCTACAGCGGTATACTGGTCATCATTGACGAGTTACAATGAAGCTACGCGCGGACTCCGGCGGATGTCATTTGTGCAACCATGTGTAACCCGCGGAATGTTGGAGACTAGGTGATCCTCCGAGCAGGCATCTGAAATGGAGCAGGTTCTCCGAATTGTTGATCTTAAGACTCTTGTAATCTTGATTGACTGTACATCACTTTACATATGGCGTTGGGAGTTGATGCTGGGACAAGGCCAGTTGGCTTCACGCCTGGCCCAGGTGAGAGACGACTTGACGTTGGTATCATAGGCGCAGGTATTGCTGGTTTAGGTGCGGCGATAGCCCTCGGCCAAGCAGGACACCATGTCGAGGTCAGTACTTGTTGGATTCTGCGCCGCTGGAGATTGTCAGTGGCATAGCTTGTAGTTGGCATAGAATGCTAACAAGTTTTCTGCATAGGTTTTCGAACGGTCTCGTTTCGCAAACGAAGTCGGTGCCGCGATCCATTGCTGCCCCAATGCGACTAGGGTACTTCGACAGTACGGATTCGACTTTGAACGTGCCAGTGCGGACCTTTTTGGCTGTGGTACGGTCATGAAAGGAGACACCATGCAACCAACGTACTTCGCCACATATGAAGACTGGGAGTCCACTTACAGCGCAACGGGCCATTTCTTTCATCGTGTTGATATGCACACTGGGTTAAAGGAGTTGGCACAGAAGCCGGGCTTGAATCCCGGCTTTCGGGCTGCGAAGATCAGATTGTCGGCTGAAGTTATGGACATCGACTGTGAAACTGGCTTCATTGAACTTGCTGATGGTCAGCATTTTCGCAAAGATGTAATCATCATTGCTGACGGGGTTCACTCACGATTTGTATATAAGATTTCCGATGACATTTCACCAGCAAGACGGACAGGACAGTCCATTTTTCGATTCCTAATACCAACCGAAAAGTTACGGGCGAATCCTCTGACCGCTACCATCTTCCCTGAATCAGAGCCATCCGGTATACGCGTTGCAGTCCTGGGAAACAGACGGATGGTTTGGTACCCTTGTCGCAACGGCACCGTACAGAACTTTGCCTTGATCCATGCCGATGAACGATACTCTACCAATGTCGAAGATTGGGACGCCCCAGCATCAAAAGATGATCTCTTGACGACATACCAGGCATTTCATCCTGCTCTTGTGGAGATTTGCAACCAGGCAGAAGACATCAAATTGTGGCCGCTGTTGTTTCGACAGCCGAACCCGATCTGGACCAAGGGTAGAGCTGTTCTCATTGGAGACGCAGCCCACCCTATGCTTCCACACCAAGGGCAAGGGGGCGCTCAAGCATTAGAAGACGGCGCCGCTTTGGGTGTCCTCCTTTCTCATATTCCGGAAGCAGATTGCTTCCCACATACTGAGACGGATAGCCCGAGATCATCAAGTGAAGGCTCTGAAATTGTGACTGAAGGAGGCCACATAGATTCTTGCATTGCAGATCGCCTTCACTTGTTCCAAGAAATCCGAAAAAATCGAACAGCAGCGATTCAAATCTTCTCAAATGCTGGGCAAGATGAAGCAGAAAAGATCCAGAGGGATGCGAAACCATATGTGAATGGCAAGGTACCTACAAACCAACAAGAGTTTCACGAATATAACTTTGGCTATAACGTGGTCGACGATTGTTTGATGGCGTTGAAGAGGCTCGAGGAGGCAGGGAACAAGGTCATATTTCCAATAGAGCATGCTCCAGCCGACGCCGTTGCAATCTCTAAAGCTCGTCGGATAGATTGATCTTGTCTAGATATCGGTGTTGTGCGTAATACTTCTTGCCTTTTGGGACTTGGCTATTGAGTTGTATTGGTTGCCATGTGGGCTAGGCAGTGTGGTTATCGAATCTACTCTTCAAAAGACTCCAGCAATTGGGTAATTCTGAAATGCAGTAGGGGCACCAACAGATGGTGCGCAGAGGACAACACCTGCAAACTCGATACGTGGTGTTTAATTAATGAAGTAGCTTGCCACTGCAGTTGCGATAGCGGTGCCTAGGGATTGTGAAACAAAGACAATGTGCTGAGGGCACATGAGCGACGTCGAGTGCCCACCTCACCACCGCTACGGCATCCTCGAGTACATCTTTCTCAGTTTGCATCCTTTCGTTCATCCAGAACCTCGATAGTCGAAGGCCAGGACGAAGGTATGATTAGAGTCAATGGACGAAAGCATTCTAGTTATATGTATCGGTTCTCTTGAGCTGGCCTATTGTCCCGGCATGGTTCATCATGAGCTAGGCCAACCAGACAATAATTGGGAGTTAGCCTATCCCATGAATTATAGGCGCTGTCAGTCACGCTCCAAAGGTTCATCTCAGCCAGAACGCTGAACTTGCAGTAAATTATCAGCGGCTTATGTGGATCCTCGGCAAGCCTCTGTACGGCCAAATTCCTGTTTAGACTCGCCAGACGATGCGACGGAGTCCCCACAGCTGAGTGCAGCTTCATGCATCGCGTAGAGCTTCACAGGGGTCACCAGCCACGCAAACACATTGCTCCCATCCCCAATTGGGATCCAGACGGAGTTGAGTAATCTGGTTGCCTGCGACGTTGAATGATGGATGGTAAGCACAGGCAGGAGAGTTATGCTCCAACCAAGTGAGACAGTTCAGTTGAGATGGACCTAGCCTTAGTAACGTACAAAAAGAGGGTATCGGTTGTAGATAGTCTTAGGGGGGAACAAAATCAGTGGTCCGCCAAGACACCGGAATGGATCATCACTCACTGCAAAAATTTTCCCACATTTCGAGCAATCTGCTTGCCATATTTAGCAGTAGGGAGAGTAAGTTACCTGAAGAAATGTGACAAATGTTTTGAGATATATCTTATGGTTACACTGCAAAGTATACATCTCATAATCATTTTCATCTGACTTTTGACCCTTAGATTACCAGTTCTTTCACAGGTTGAAGAATGACATATTTGTAATATAAACGTAATGCAAGTCAAGGTCTCAATATCTTGCTTGCTACAACAGGCATGTTAGATATTGCTGTTGTGCTGGAGCAAGAGAGTGGCCTCCGTAGCAGAGAGGTCACCTGAAGGATAGTGACGTTTCAAGGGTCAGCACTCCAAGATTTAGGTGCTTGGGGTAAAGGAATCGATAGTAATAAACCTATGGTGGTTCGGTATTAAAAGAGCAACCCCCCGTACAAGACCATAATAGAAGCTACTTGTCCTTCAAAACCTAGGAATCAATAATACGCAAGTCGTAGATCATTTTCCCATATTTCCATGGCGCCAGAGGAACTACACCATTTACCCTTAACAGACTCCCTGCCCACCCCCTCAACCGGCGCTCCAACCGCCAATCTCTGTTCTTTGGAAACATAGGCATCGTTCCTTTTCTCATCCCTCGTCAATGGCCGAATCGTCCTCAGTTCCGCCTCGGCCTTGTCCATCGACTCGATCATCTTTCTGCAAGCTTCCATCTTTTCCTCGATCGCACGTTTCCAAAGCTTTCTCCTGTTTTTCTCTGATCTCAAATCCTTAACATCAGTCGCTGACATCTGCCGCCAATTCCCACAGGATTTTGCGTTGATACTATCGATGGTCTCCTGGGATTGGGCCATAATCTGGCGGTCCCGTTGGATGGCATCTATGGCTGTTAGAAGGATCTTGTGCTGGCGACGAAGAAACCCTCTTATTTCCGTCTCTCTGTTCTCGTCGTCTTTGACTACTTGTGCCTGTGCTGCTTGTGCTGGTTGTTGCTCAGACGGTCTGACCTTGATTGGTCTCAGTCCCAGTGCTGGTGCTGGGATGGGGACGGGGACGGGGACGGTCTGGTTAGCAGATACGGCTGTCTGCTGAATTTGACGCGACTGCACTTTTTGATTGGGACCGGCCATAGGGGTCAAGGGATCTGGCGCGCATTGTGTTTGCTGTTGCTCTATTGGCTGCCCCTGTGCTGGTCTCTGTTGCGCTCGCATCTGTCGTGAGAACTTTGGTAAAACTGGTATTTGCCACCGTGATGTCTTTTGAGGTTGCGTATCTTGGTCGAGAGCAGTATCTAAACGTGATAGCCTTTGTCGCGAGGCCATCTTTGGTGATGCCCAATCCAAAACTGGAGCGACCCGATGTACCAACAAACACAGATTCCGGTCCTAGCCAACCCGAGAGATATGGAGACTGGTTGCGAGTTGGTGATATGCTGGACTGAAGGATGATCCACAGGATGAAAGGGTCTTATCGAAAGCCCAGGGAGAGTAAGAGAAAAACAAGTCCAGGGCTCATATCATAAAGCACGTTATCGTTGTGATCAGCAGGGATACATGCAGAAGGTGTTTCTGCCCACCCTTCTTTGATGGGCTAGTCGATTTCACCAATGTGGAAACATGCCACCGAAGCAGTAAATGGACAGCGAATGAAATGTCCCTTGCTTACCGGGGTCATGCACACGGCACCTTTTGTGACCCCAGGACGGATTGAAAGAGTGTTCTGGAGTCTTGACGACTTTGACGAGACATGTTTCGTTTCCGAAAATGACCAATTGACGCGGTGGACATGAAGAAAGTTCCCACCACACAATCACAGGATGAGTAACCCAGAAATGCCGCTGATGCCACTTTAGATGTCTGAGCTTGCCCACAAGGGTGACCAGTAAGCAACGCAACCTGTATGCTGCATGCATGCTGTACGTACATCTCGACCTTGCTGACGCGAGACAAAAAGTAGGTACACGTGTTTCCAAGTCCCTGTTTAGGCAACTTTGGTGACATGTGCCAGCCGCGGGTAAGTGGACGAAAAGCTTCATTGGCCTCCCTGTATAAGCTTCGATAATCTGAAGCGGACCCACACTGCAATATTCGTACCAGATTCGTTACAACATGTTTCAGAGGTTCACACTTTCTGGTCGTGCTACCAGAGATGAGCCGAGCATGCCTCTCATAAACCAACCATGGCTATGAGGGTGCAAGTCAGAAGAATTGATTAAGGTGTTGGATTCATACTTACCAAACGAGTTGGATGATGGATGTTGTGAGTGTTGCACTGCAAGCGGGGCCGAATTTTAGGAGTCCTGACCTAGTAGGGAGTACACTGTTGTGGTGTTGTACCGTACCAACAAATTGCTAAGAACCTATCAAGAGATTATAAATACCAGCTTTTATAACAATATTTGTAAAAATCTCGTAAGATCCTTTTTCCCAAGAAAATGAAAACTTTTACTCTGTAAGTTAGTAAATCAGGCTTGATAGTCTTAGCAACCCGGCCCAGGGCCGGATTCCGACACGGTGATGGGAATGCCCAGAAGTGCAGATACATGAGATGGTTATTCCTCGGTAATAATCCAGTCTTTTGACGCATGCTTCACGCATGCGGGGAGCGCACAGTCCATACTCCTGACACACGGATGAGATTTGGTTAGGTTGAAATAGGCACTAATGCACCTCAGCATACTGTCAAAAGTCATTAATGTACGCTAAAACTAGAACGCTGCTAGCAAACTCTAGCTGAAATTAGCGCCACGTAATTTACCGCCTTTAGAGAGGGAACCCTTACATGCACAACTCCGTACTAGATCGTATCTTGATCGAACGTACGCAGCGCGATGCCAAAAGTAGGCTACGCTTCAATCGGATGCTGAACATAGCCTACTATATAGGCACTAGAAGATGCGTCGTGGAACAGTATCTAATCAACTAGGGTGAAGGCCTCCGATACTCGGTGACCAAAGGAGAAAAGCTTTGAGGGAGGAATGTTATGATTTAAGGTGGCGGTGTGGCCTTAGCAGATGATTCTGACCATCCAATCTTTTTGCTGCATGTATGGCGTGGTAGTTTCGCATGTGGAGAATGTATGGCACACTGCTCTGACAAGGAACATGTAGGTTTCTTTTTTAGAGGTGGGACAACAGAGCAGCATCATAGTGCAAGCAAGATGTGCTAAGGTGACTGTGGCATGTTCTCTTCTTTCCGGTATAGGGACTCCCAGCTGGCAGAAAGTTAGCGAATGATGCTGCGTGGCTCTCTATCTGTCAATGCCGCTGCGCATACTGAACATGCACATGGTTATAATTATGGAGGCCTATCGCTCAAGAGAAAGGCGCTGATTGAAGTGGAAATTCCTCTATACACCGTGTATAAAGTACCTGGACGATTGTTCTCGCAGAAAGACAACATCTAGCGGGAGGATCTAGATATCACAGGCTTTCATTGATGTGATTTCGTCGTTGAAATTGGTCAGGGCATAGCCAAGATCGCAGAGGGGCATGCTTTATTCACTTCTGGAACTTCTGCGACAGTCAGAAGATAGCTACATCGCGCTGCTGCGACAGTCGGAAGACAGGGGACATCGCAGACACCAAAACGAGCGGTTGGCCTAAAAGGCATCTCCCTTCAGTGGAACAAGTACCGTGTTGCGTAGCTAAGGTAATTTCATATCGAAGCGCGGGATACTTGAGTTGTTAGAGAACAAGAATGACGTCTCGAAAAAGCTTCTCAACAGCCAGTTCCGACCAGCAACAGTATCAATTAGTTTTCAAAATGCTCATCGCCTTCGGTTCCGACCTACATAAGGAGACCCAACAGATGTAAGACATACGGTAAGACTTTCGAAAGGAAATTTCGCTGGCAAATTCTGTGTAACGATCTCTGTTCTATGGAGTGAGATTATATTCAGTGTTGAATGTAGTCTCGAATGAGGCGCTGGAGGACTGCGTGTGTCAAGTTGCTTGCCAGAGCCTGAACCATGGTCATGAGCCTGTCCATTGCAGGCTAAGTTCGACCTTGTTATGCACATCACCTGCCTGGAAATGCATCAACACGAGGATGGGTGCATTAGTTCAGAGTAAAACGATCCAGTAGGCTCTAAACTGTTGCTTTTCCAATCAAATATCACCGGCTCTTACACCAACATCCATATTTCAAGAAAGCCGGAAGGAGAACAGCCAAAAAGACTCTGTACTACGGGGCCCTTGAAGTAATGTAGTTCAGCGCTAGTATCTTTACTCGTAAACGTCATCTGTACAGATCAGCTATGTCTGAAAGAAATTAGATGTGATGATTAAACTCATTCAGAATGATTGCACACAAAACAAGCTTTACAATGACGAATCATAGGGCTGTATCTACGTAAGCAAAACTAGCTGCTTTTAGCACCAGACTAGCGATACTTCAAGCCTTCCCCGTAACTAGTAGTACGTAGTAAAGAGCGGGCGTATTTTTAGCCCGAAGAAGAATCCCACTTTCAACATCTGATGTCCTTTTTTCACAGGGAAATCTTGGTAAAGATTTATCATTCGTCAAATATCCTTGAAGCCTCCTTTTGTTGTGATGAAGTCATTGGCTTCTCAAGCATTCATCTATGCTTATTGGCCATAACAGTGCCGCTTAGTTCTTTACAGCTTAACATTGCTTCCTGAAAGCTTGTTCGTCATGCATGACCAAGTTATCAATGAGTTTAAGGACACGAAGTCTGGCTTCAAGTAATCCAATGTCCGCCAAGCTGCATCGGGCTCGAGGTGCGTGGAGACAGGAAAGAAGATCGAGACAACTGCTCGATAGTTCGTAATCAACTTTTCGCATGATGCACGCTGTCTGGCTTGAGCATGTGCTTCGCTGTCTCTAGAGTATTCCTGCGATTTCTACCCCCCTGGCGGGCTGTCAGCGTTTACCAGGAGTCTTGCGCTCTGTCGACACCTCAAAATCTGCCTTAGACCTCCAGCCCATCTTCGCAAGTTTACCCAGACATGACCGATGAATGGATATGGATATGAGAGTGGTC
Organism: Endocarpon pusillum Z07020; assembly: GCF_000464535.1. NCBI lineage: Eukaryota > Fungi > Ascomycota > Eurotiomycetes > Verrucariales > Verrucariaceae > Endocarpon > Endocarpon pusillum. Next base: position 163,097 of record NW_006913602.1, read on the forward strand.
TTTTGCCTCTACTACTGAGCTGAATGTTACTTGGGCAAAGCCACCTCAAAACACTTATAACAGTTTATTTTACAAATCAGTCCATGTGAAGAGCATACGTCAGCAGGTTGCAGCACTCTTCAACCATTGACACACCAATGCCCGTCGCACAACCCTCTATCACATTAGGGGCTTGATCGAAGATTGTTTCGACGTACGCCTGGTTGCGTGCCAGAGGACTCTCGGCTTATTGCACGGTGGGGGATGGAAAAGTTCGAACGATCCATGTCATTCGCCGGTCAGATTCCTCCCTAGCACAAGAGAAACAGAGCAGAAGAGGTTGATATTAGGTGAGGACTGTCGCGGACCCACTGCCACAAAGGGCGAAGCTGACGTGTAGGCAACACGGCCTCCCCGTGCATACCTGCCTTTAGCCGCACCCAGCGCGATACCATCGACTGCTCAAGGCAAGTCGAGCCTGGAGCACGGGGATCAGCGTGGCGCAGACTGCCAACTAGAGCCGCCACGTATTCGTATCCGGGTGCAGATCTGAGCCATCCCCTTTATGGCAATACGTGCGAGGCTCTCCTGGAATCTGCCGCCTTCCCTATTTAGCTATTATTGTTCCACGAGAAATGGACAAATCACACTTTCTACCGTTTGGGCAGCACACATGCCCACCGCTCCTTCGTCGTACGAATTCTGTGCCTAGATTGGCAAATGCTCCAACAGCCTGAGTTGAAAGGGCGCCCAGCCAGGCCTTGGCACTGACATTGCTTGCAATACGTCGGTTTCTCGCTCTGAGAGCCTGGGGGACTTTGTTTCAGCGATGCCGTATCTTCGAAATGGGTGCGCCCAAGGCACAGCCAGAACCACAGGTGCTGTCATGGAGCACCTAAAAAATGGCTCAGCACCTCGTACTTGCTTCTATGGGAGACAGGGGAAAGGGGAGGGAGGATATAAAGATGACGACCCAGTCTCCCACCGGTCGAGTCTGTTAGCAGCAGATCCTCCCATAGTTGAGAATAATATATTAGTATCCCTTCTACCACAGCAACACCTCTTCTTTGGGTGAAGAACCACCACCACCACCAGCATGGCTGACGCCCCCTTCTCAATCTATCCCTTCTCCCCATCCATTGCAGCCGCCATCCTCTTCACCGTCCTTTATGGTCTCTTAGCCATCCACCACACCTACATGCACATTATCTACCCTCGCCGCCACAGACCCAACCCAAGCACCAGCCGAGCCTGCGGATGCAGACACAACTACACCATCCCCACCGCCCTCGCCGCCGGGCTCTCCACCACCGGGTACGCGCTGCGCATCTCCTCCATCCAGCAGAACCGCGACATCGGCCTCTACGCCTCCAGCAGCAGCCAGATCGTCATCGCGCCCATCTTCGTGTGCGCGACGCTGTACCTCCTCCTGGCGCGGCTGATCCGGCGCTGCCTCCCGCTCAGCTCAACAACCGCCACACCTCCAGCACCGCCACCACCACGACGCCCAACGCGAACGATTCCACGCCGAGCGCGAGCCCGCACCCGTCTCGGCCCCAGACCTTCTTCAAGATCCCCCCCCTCTGGCTCGGCCGCCTCTTCATCACCTCGGACATCCTCTCCTTCCTCACCCAGGCCGGCGGCTCCAGCCTCGCACCGGCACCAACATCCTCCTGCTCGGCCTCGCCTTGCAGCTCGCCACCTTCACCGCCTTCGTCGCCCTGCTCTGGCTGTTCGTCTGTCGCGTGCGGGCTCTCGCCGCCATGGGACGTGGAAATGGAAATGGAAGTGCAAGTGTAAGTGTGGGCAGCAGCGCCTTCGAGCCGGAGATCAAACAGCTGCTGCTGGGCGTCGCGGTGGCGAGCGTGGCCATCGAGATCAGGAGCGTGTACCGCGTGGTGGAGTTCGCGCTGGGGATTGACGGATACCCGTTTCGGAATGAGTGGATGCTGTATGTGCTCGAGGCGGTGCCGATGTGGGCGGCGATTGCGGCGTTGGGGTGGTGGCATCCGGTCAGGCTTGTCAAGGGGGGGATTTTGCCGGAGGTGGTGAAGGAGGAGGAGAA
>NW_006913602.1:165150-175425 GCF_000464535.1 Endocarpon pusillum Z07020
GGGGGGGGGATGTTGAGGTGGGTTTGGAGATGCGCAAGTAAGGTATGGTATGGCCGCGTGCTGATATAGGGGTTGGGTGTGATTGGATGAGCTGGGTTGGGTTGGGAGGGTGCTAGGGCGTCTGGAACGGAGCGGCGCTGGATTGGAATGTATGTATGTTCTCAATCTCATTGTTCGATTAACTACTCTGTCCTTCCGAGCGGCCGTTTGAAAAAGCTGACGTGACCGTACCACATGTGCAACGGATCCCCATTCGCAACGTTCTAACTCTCTATCCCTATCCAAATCATCAAGCCCCTAATTTTAGCTCGCTGTCATTTTGCAAAATATTCATCAAAACCAGCAGCACAGAGAATGATCGAATGGCCAGAATCAAGCAATGTTGGTTTACAAGATGACAATCTCAGTTATTTCAATCAATTATATTTCCAGAATAACGCCAGCAACGTTTGCATAACCGAAACACTATGCCAGAACGCCACGCAATTTCTGTTGCGAATGGAATGGAGATCCGTTGCACATGTGGTCCGGTCCCGTCACGAAGTGATGGCTATGAAATGAGAGATGAGCGGTAGAGATCTATCATACAATACCAACGACACGACCCATCTAAAACCCAACGGGATGTCCGTCTTTCCCTCGCTCCAAACGCCCAGCTCAATGCGCCAAAATCTTAAACGTCATGTCGCGATAATTGCCGCCATTCAAGGCCTGAATCTCGCTCCTGACCGTCTGAAAGACGTCTCTGGACCACACCAAATACGGCCGCATGCGCTGCGGCGTGCGCTCCCAGATCTTCTCCCCCCACTCGACCGTGCCCAGCAACGTCCTCGCCTTGGTCGCATCGTTCAGCGCCGGGAACTCGTGCACCAGCAACGGCACCATGAGCATCTGCAGGGCCAGGAAATGCGCCATGAGCAGCTGCGCGGGCGTGTTGTGCGGATCGACGAAGACGGCGAACTGGTCGTGGCTCATGTCCCAGAGGGTGGCGTAGAGGCGGACGAAGTTGAGGTAGCCGGCCTTGGGCGACTGCTGGAGGGCCAAGAGGGCAGATGACAAGGAGGCGTGGAACTGGTGGTCCATGGTTGTGCGGAGGAGCGGGCGGAGCGCTTCGACGGCGAGGACGGCCGGGGTGATCAGGGTGGGGGATATGTTGGGGAAGTGCTCGAGCCGGGGCAGCATGATGCGGAAGTGCATGTTCTGGTCGAGGTTGAAGGCGGTCCGGGTTTCTTGTTTGTAGATCTGCTCGGTCACCAAAGCGCAGCCGCGCACCATGGTGATGAAATCCGTCATGCCGTCGCCCATGTACGAGGCTTGGAAGGTGAGGGCGTAGCAGGCGGCCAGGAGGGCGTCGGATTCGCCGTAGCTTCGGCTTTCCTTGGCCAGCGCTTCGTTGAGGCCTTTGATGGCTTGGCCCTGGTGGATCATGGCGGTGGTGCTGTAGTCGGTTTGGGGCGACATCCGCGTCAGGTGGGATGCACCCAGCGCAAGGAGAGCATGCATCAGATACTCATGCTAGTTAGATACCATCAGCTAGAGTACGTTGTGATGGTCGTGGAGCTTCGTACTTGTTGCGCAAAGATTGGAATGTCCTGCACCCAGACCGAGTCGTTGCCCAGTGGCAGATGGGGATAAGCAACAGTCAGGAAGTGATGGAAACAACGCATATCATCCATGTTGAAAGAGGTTGGGGGTGAGAGGGTAGCTGGGAGCTTGGGTTCATCATGTCGAACCACCGCCCGGTTGGGTCTCGATGCACATGATGGGCGGCGTACAATCTTCGTGGTTGCCTGCGATGGATATTCACATTTTAGTTCCTTGACCAGACAATTCTCGCACGACGGTTTGGTTTCCTGGCACTGCTGGGTGTTAGTGAGAGGAGTGATCAGGCCCATCCGCCTCCCTAACCTTGATCTTTCGACACTTGCAGTTGAGACAGCCTCCGCGAGATTTCTTATGAGAGCGGCGGGTGAGGTTCGGCGCCAGCGTGCGAGGTGTCTTCTTGGGCGGAGAGTCACGTCCCCTAGGCTCGGGCCAGGGTGCATGGTTGAATACTTCTTCAGCACTGTCCCCGTCAACGGGTGCACTAGTACCCCAGGAATAATGGGACATGATGGCAGCGGTCAGTTGCCCCCACTGCAGTCATCAAGACTGGCATGGGGAGCAGACCTCCTGCACCGAAGGACCTCGTCCAGGTATATATGCCAGTCATATTGGATCGACTGATGAGGAAGGCTCAAGGGCCCGCTGCAATTTAAAGATAGGTCTTGCCAAGCTGCCCGGAGGGGGCCAATAGCGATGCCTGGCCTGGGTAGCTAGGTAGGGCGAGGCGGAGTATTAGGCAGTTTCCGGGGATCGACGGCACCAGCAAAAACAACATGTCCCCTCATGTCCCCTTACTCTTAGCCCTTAGTACTTACTCGATACTAGTCGCTCTCGCTGTCAACTCTCTCACCTAGGCACCAGTCTTTGTCGCCCGTGCCAGTGACGCGGACCTGGATAATACGAAGCGCAGACAGGTCATGAGCCCATTCGATGCTGCTTCTGGAAAACAGTCCTCATTCAGCTCCAAAACCACATCTTCTCGCTTCGATGATATGCATGGAATGCGTCATTATGCGCCCTGCGACTCGTAATACCCAAAGGACACAGCCCCCGGGTCTGCCGTTCCTTCTGCTCGTTGCTACTGGGTTGACGTGGAAGATGTGTGGTCACGATTCTCGCCACATGCAGAACGAATTACTTGAAGTACTGGCTGTCATGCCAAGGATGCTTCCGACGATCTGGTTCAAGTCGTACAAGCTGTGATTTAGACTTGTATGAGAAGGTCCGAAGGTCCGTTCGTGTCGTGTTGGCTACCCCAGATAATGCACAGTTTGGTAAGAATGCTCAGTCGACACCTCTCCACTCGGTAAGCTTCGGACGATATGCCCAGTTTGGTATGAATGCTCAGTCGACACCTCTCCACCCTGTCAGCTTCGGGCGGTGAGCCACCCTGTCGGGTTCGCTTAGTCGATATGCTGTTGCCCAACGACAGACGTCAGCTTTCTTCGACACAATTCCTTCACCACTACGGAGTACAGTGATCAAGTTGATTGCGCGCTGTTTGACAGCGCCATTGAGGAGATAATTTGATCCATACTTTGTCCCGCAAACAGCAGACTGGGCTCACGCTCCTTGAGTGCAAAGCTGCTGGCTAGCCCCTCTCCCAGATTAGCAGACAATCTATGCGAATCAAAGACCGCACGTATGGACAACACCAATGATGCGAATAAAATACTGTCCCATATAGGCCAGAGCCTTGTCTATCTTTGTCGCATCTTCCAATCACAGCCTGATGTTAGCGATAAACACGCGGGGAGGAAAGAAAAGGTTCCGATATTGGGCACCGGTTCGTTTCATGTGGGCGGATTGCCTCTGCGATGTCAGAACAACAGAAGCAGGGTGCTTCGGTGGCTTTGCCTTGTCAGCCTAGAAGATTCTTTCCAGCAAGGATGCACAATGGGGCCAATATACCCACAGCCAATCGAGTGTCAGGCGCCCTAAGACCTTACGTTGAGTGCTTCGGTCTCTGCATATTGTCCTGCAACTTTGATTGGCGCGCGAATGCTCCAGTGAGGTGACTTCGCTAGAAGGAAAGAACAAAGCCATACATAGGCAAGCTGGCATGGACTTCGTCTTCATTCACACCGAAATAGATCTTGCAGCAGGATTGACAAGACCAATTCTGCACGCCTTCAATTGGTGCAGTATATTTATCTACAAGTCATAAGCAGAGCAGCATCTGGGGGACGTTACCATTGCAGGAAGCAACCTCAAACATCATCACCAGGCCAAGCACCTGTTAGTAATGTTCAGGAATTCATGAAACCGGGCAACGCCCACAAAAGCAACCTATCTTCCCACCACGGTCTTGAGGCTCAGCCCCTCGAGGAATCCGCCTAGATCCTCCTTCTTGACCTCAACCACACAGTGATCGAAACTATCGATCTTGACTCTTGCCTTCGTCTCCTCTACCACCTCTGTGAAGGCGATTCCGAATCGATTGCGCCCATATCCACGCTTCCGCCGCCTTTCTTGCTCCGCCACATCTTCAGCGTCATCCTCTTCGTCGGAAGAAGAATCCCCGTCCTCGCTCTCCTCTTCCTCTTCCTCGTCCCCGTCCCCATCTCCATCAAGCTCCCTTACAGCCTTCTCAGCGGCTCTATCAGCCTTTCTTTGCTCCTTCACCTTCCGCTTTTCCACTCTCGCCTTATCTTTTTCAGCTTTGCGCTCGGCCTTCTCCCTCTCCATCTCCTTATCAGCTCCAGTACTAACCCCGCCTATCCCGCCACCAGTTCCAACAACAACATAAGTCCCTCGCACTTCATCTAGCGCTGCAAGCACCAACGGCGTCGCACCATCTTTCCCTCCTTTTTTCTCCCTCTCACTGACCGCCACCGCCTCGCCAACCCATAATGCGAGCTTGACGAGCGCCGCGGGGCTGGAGGCAAAGAGAGAGAGATCTGGTCCATCCTTGACCACGCCCATCCTGAAAGCCCGCAGATGACGGATCTGGTGTTTAGCCAACAAGGATGATCCTGTGCGCAGGATCGACCTGAGAAGATGTTGAGCCAAGGGGATTGCATCGAGGAGTTTCGAAGGATGAGTCGGCGCCAGCACGTCGTAGGCAGCGAAGAAGCGAGGAAGGAGAGACGTGGAACGGTCTTCTGTTTCTCGGTCTGCGGTAGTCGAGATTTCGGTCTCGCCCTCCGCATTGCGAGCTTCTGACGAGGCCAAGGATGCCAGACCAGATGCACCAGGTTGTGTATGTCCGACTTCCAGTATAGCCCCTACAACCACACCGACATCCATTGCGGAGAGCTGAGCTTTCCAGCCCCAGCTCCTCACAAATCCCCATCCTTCATAATCTCCTGCCCCTCTGCCCGCTCCTTCTGGAACGAGGTCATCAAGCCCATATACTGCTGCGTACTTCAGCAAATTCTCCCTGAGGTTCTTTTTCAGACTGATGTCCATGTGGGTGTAGCTCTGCCTGCATTGGCTGAGACTGACGCCCATTTTCGCCAACAGCTTGTGCAGGCGTTTGATTCCAGTTTCATTCCAAAGATGTAGACGAGAGGCAAGATAGGGGGAATGCAACATGCTATCGTAGAGTGACCAATGACGGAGAAGAACGAAGCGAGGGTCCGGAGTCAAGCGGATAGATGTGTCAGAAGGAGAGGAGGCAGACGAATCTCTGCTGGAAGATAGGTTGAGGCGGCGCACTTCATCTCGCAGCAGGGCATAAAGGCGAGAAGACCGATTCATGCGCCATGACTGATGGTGGAAAGGTAATGCCTTGTTATGATGTGAAGAAGTCGATGTGCTGAGGCCGCAGGAAGTTTGGCCCGAGAGTTCGACCGATGAGACACCAACAATAGTCAACCAGAGAAGGTCGTTATCTTCTCGGCCGAGGTCGGAAGCAAGAGAGTACATGAGGGATGATATTGGTTCGGAGTATGAAGTACCAAGCTGGAAGTAGCCGTCCAATACTGACTCATGGGCGCGTCGAAGGCTAAGCAATCGACGTCGAAGACTTCTAGCAGAGGGCGCCTTTACAGCGGGCAAGCTTGGTGGTGATGACGAGCGAGATGATATCGATGAAGAGCCATGTCTTCGACGTGGTAGAGATGACATAGACGAACCTGAATTGCTTCTTCGTCTTTGTCTAGGCCGACCGTCCTCATGTTCACTTTCGTTTTCTTCATCTTCACGATCTGACCACGATTTCCTTTTTTTGTTCTGGGGACTGTCATGGGTGCCATCCTGTTCGTCGCTGCTGTCATCACTGTCGTCCTCCTGCTCTTCCACTTCCGGCATTTCAGCCAACGCATAATACGCGTCTCGCTCTGTGCTTAACTCCTCGTCAATGTCACCATCATCAAAGACCACAATACCTCCAGCGCCAGGCTTGTAAGACCTCTGTATTCGACCTTTGTCAACCCCGTAACCTTCTTTCCGAGCATTCCCATCTGGCGCCGACAGCACTTGTGACGATGGTTGTCCACCAAACACATTGTCAAGATTCCACGGACGCCTAGCATCAAGAACCCAGACCTCAATCCCATCTAGTCCGTCATGATGTTCGTTCGCCGTGTCCAGACCTAGCAACTCCCTCAAATCCACAAGTGCTCCGACCCCTAAACAGACAACAACACCGCCTGTGCCCCCTTCACTTGACTTCATGGGATGGATGAGCTCATTCGCGGCTCGAGTAAGGTCGCCATATCCCGAAACAGGCTGAATTTTGTGAGATATATAGTCTCGCTTGAACAACGCTGTCAATACTCTGCAAGCACATAATGCATCGGGTTCTAGAGCCGCAAGAATCAGGACTGGAGGAGAGAGTCGGTGGTGTGTCCGAAGCAGGTTGGTGTAGAGATGGGATATCAGGTCTCGCGGTAGGTACATGCTCAATGATTGCGCATTGATCGTGCCAGGAATCAGCAATCTATTGTGAAGCAGACAGATGGTCAATTGTGGCGAACAGTGCACATGATGGACTGGTTATTCCTTGGATCACAGCTTCAGTCAATATAGCGATCTATATCATAGCACTCTGTCTTGCTGTCGGTGTCGTTGTTGTCATGAAGTACGTTATTGCACTGGTTTTCCCGCCCGCAGACAAAGTAGACAAGCAAGTCGCGTCGCTATGGACGCGCCGAAGTACGCTAGCCTTAAACACTTTAGCCCCCATTACGTCATCCGCCATGAACTTCTCTGATTGTCTCTGGACAATCAATCTGCTTGAGTTCTCTCAACTCAATCTAACTTAGCAATGCTGGTTAAGAGCCTGCTGAGTTGGAACCCTGAATGCTTCCATCCAAATGAAGAGATGTCTTCGAACAAGGCTCACAAGAACTCGTAAAGCACATGCCATTTATGCTGACACAGGTAAGTGGAAACAATGATCCGTCTCCGGATGCAGCAGTTGAGTTTGTGTGCTGCTTTCTACGCTGCTGAGACTCAAAACATGAGAGATAATGCTTTCAACTTTTTCTTTGTCCATTCAGTGCTCCCTGATCCAATATCATGGCTTCTTCTTCAGGTAGCTCCTTAGAGCACCTATCCCCACTTTCTCCTATGTATGCCGTTGGTAGCACTGTAAAATGGCAGAAGAGGATGCTCGCTACCCATTTGTCCATCTGGGTGACCTTGATGATACCCCGCAAACCTGGGAGCAAGTTAGAAGGCGCGAAGCAGGGCTGAAAAAGAACTTCAGTATCAATGAGCTTCGCGCACTTCTTGAATACCATGCCTATGGTTTTCAGTTCACGAGACCTCCTGCTCGAAAGCAGAACTACATTGATCTCCTGCACAAGACGCTATACTACACTCAAACAGGTTTAGCGAATGAGGCAGCCTTCACAGAACGAGGCATTATCTGTGCTGGACCCGTGGGCCCAGGAACGATCTCAAAAGATGTCCGAGATGCCAAGGGCCTTCCAAGCTGGTACTTGAATGAGGAAGCTGCGCTGGGTAAGATTCAGCCACATCTGTCGCTACGTTCAGTACCTGGTGACAGCCAAAGCAAGCCTGGTGCAAAAGCTGTATGCTATGAAATTGCTCCGGAAAGACCATTGTACTCGGACGCGAGTCAGATCGCTAATGAGAATCTAGCTCATCCACAAAAATCTATGTCCGTGGACACTGTACCCTCAAAAGATCCCCCGGCCACTCGCAAACCATCAGATGCCTCGGAAGTTCATAATTCCACAGAGAGCCGGCAGACTATCATGATATCTGATGATACTGACGATATCCCTGTCCATTCTAGGGCTGCTAATATAACAACCGAAAAGCGTTACGCTGATAAGCGTATTTCGCGCATGACTACAGAGCACGTCCAGAAAGCCCTCACTGCTGTCGCTTATTCTGGGCTTCAAACTGTTCCTCGTGCGTTTTTGCATCCTACGCCTTTCCTTCTCGCTACCAAAGACAGAGATCTTCTGGAATCCTTGACGCAAAAGAGCGTTGCTACTTTACATGTTAATGTAAGGTTCGTTGGCAATGAGAAGTACAGCATCGTCGAGGATGGTGATAGCCTTAAGTATTGTGGCCGGGGTCCTATATGGAAGGATAATTCGTGCTTCTGGGATTCAATCATAGTCTCGTGTCGCATGCTCAATGCAGGTTCGACCTATCTTGATCGAGGAGTCTTGCCAGGCGCTTGGGAGGATGAGCTCACAACAATCCAACGGGCATTTCTGGACGTGCTCCGAATGGATTGGGACTTCTTTGATGAGAGAACCAGCTTTGCACAACGAGACATGTTCTTGGAACTCTTCCACCGCGAATCGAGCGATGAAGGAATCAAGCCCAAACCTAAACCCAAAGGCGAAATGGACTCGCCTGCAGCTCGCTGGAACGATATTGCTGGGCCATTCAACCAGTTCTCCTTCCGAGCCCACATACGAAGCCAGCCGTGCAGCTGTCAAAATCGAGGTCCAAGCTGCACGTCGACAAAGGATATGCGCTACATCACTCCCCCGTATCGAGAACCTGACAGAAAGGGCGTCACCATTAGCAATCTTCTCCAGCGCTGGTCGCATTTCATCCGGCCACATTGTTCACGAGGAGGTAGGAAGACGACAAATGTCATCCACGGCAATCTGCCTCTTCGACTGGTGGTGCAAATCACAGCCGGTACCAGGCTCTTGGATCACACCTCTCAAGATATATCGTTTTCCTACACCAGGATGGATCCAGCCTCGGGCAAAGAGTCCCCTGAACATGTATGTTACAGGTGGCTAGGAGGTATCTACTGCTCCGGAGCCCATTTTCGTGTCTACTGGAATGACTCTGCTTGGGGTGCTAAGATTGTAGAGAGCCTTCAAGTATACGACGGAAGACAAGCAGCCGGCGCCATCATTGGTAATGTACCTCCAGCCAGTGAGTTAGAGCCAATTCCCGGTTACTGGATGAAGTATTGCCCACCACTTCTGTTCTACGAACAAGTCGTCAATCCTGATCCTCTCGCACTGGAAGCGGCACAAGCTGTCATTACTGAGATAGTCATATCGCAGTCTCAGCGATCAGCCTTTCCACGCACCTTTTTCCCTCCATCCTCAGACAGCGCACCAAGCACCATCCCCGTAAATGCTTTGTTACCCCATGAGCTGCCAGAAGCGGTGCTGAAGGTTAGGGGTCCTTCAACAGCCTTTCATGATCATCCAAAGACATCGAAACCACCTCTCCCTACTCCTCCAAAAACCCCAGGTCCTCCCAAAACCCCAGGGCTTCGCAGGAGTCAAAGACATGCAGCTTCTTCTGATTCCCACAGTTCGCCACCGATATCGTCCAGCGGCTCGCCAAGGAAAAGGCCCAATGACTGCATACCAGGGTCTGTAAAAGTGGCAGGAGATGGCGCACAAGATTCTCCGATCAAGATATCGAGTTCATCGTCGACCTCAAGCAATGATCGAAAGAGGAGGAGAGGCTGTAAGCGATAGCATCACAGATTGAGAATCAATTGTGTCAAGTTCCGAAGCACGAAGAGATGAAGAGAAGTGTACATAGTCAGATGTAAGAGTCAAGTAAGAGTACGGACCCCGTATGTCTTTGGCAGATTGAATTTTCCAATCTACATCCTGAAAATAGAAAGATCTTGATCCCTCGATAGAATAAATAACACTAAGGTCGTAAAAATCTGCCCTCCATATATTCGTTGTAGACGGACAAAAACGCAAAAGGAGAATCTACCGCCTACTACCCCGGTGGTAGTTTGACCTGAATAGCTTTTACTTTTGTCGTTTATTGTCGTCGTCGTTGTTATTATTGCTGTCAGTCGGAGGAGGTGTGAGTTAATAATGCTTCCGGTCGGCGGCATGCTGATTCGAACTCATCTGCTGATTGATCGTTTTCCCGTGGCGCAGATGCCTTCTACCACCGAATTGGTAGTTTGACCCGACTGCGCCAGGGGAGCTGGTGTGACAGAATTGGTAAATCCAAACAATAATAATAATAATAATAATCACCAACTTGTGTTTTTTGCCCCGGGGGGGAAGGGTTTTGCGGCGTTAGGAGGGATCGGATGTGCTTCATGACCAGCCATTTTTCTTCTCCAATATCTGTCTGTCCATCCAAAGGGCTCTCACCATCCCCCATCGGAACGAGGACGAGATCCGAGCAGGACCCCTCCCCCTTATCAGCTCCTCAGTTAGTTAGTTCTCCTTCTTCCCAAAATAATTCCCCAGCGTATTCTTCTGTATCCTCGCCGCGCCGCCGTCGCGCCCG